>NW_018165328.1:48525-49894 GCF_001263595.1 Phalaenopsis equestris | reverse complement strand
GAGGAAAAACTAGGGGATATCATGGATCCAGAGGAAAAACCTCGGTGACTACTTGGTTTATCCTATTGTTTGGCTTTAGTTTTGAGGAGAAATATTTAGGTATTCCATCCTGTCAATTTTATTAATTTAGGTCTTACATTTGTGTAAAGCAATCAAACAAATAGCCTGGAAGATGTGAGGATTTAGGTCGTGATGAACGACAACCTCGGAATGCTAGAATAAGTTAGGGCTTATATTGTATAGCAAGGTTGTACAAAAGCCTAAAGATAAGGTGAGGATTTATGTTGCATAAGCAGACCAGACAACCTCTAAAACAACCTCTAAATCCTATGGCTTTGTTGTTTATTTCTAAAGAAGGAAAGAAATTGGTTTAGGTGATGTAGACAGATTTTGCTGTTGAAGATGGTCGTGCTGCCCACCATGCTAGCTCCAAGCTCCTCGTCGTGGCGAGCTTAAATTTTTTTAGGGTGTCAAGTTATGATGTCAAATCAGGTTGCCCTATGGTTGAAGTTCTTTAAATTTTTATTGGGGGATGTTAAAGTTGATTAGAGCGACACCGGTTAGGATCTCATGGTTCCCTCGTTCTGGCACCACTATTTTCAATTGGATTAACTTAGTCCAAATAAATTTACTAAACTCAACTTAATGAGTTTTATTTAGCCCTTGGGAAGCCTCTTTAGCAACCATAGGTTACCTCCTCCGAGGAATTCCCGATCATCCAATTGAGACGTCTTAATTTAGTTGCAGTTGTTGTTTTGTGTGATGTGTGTGATTAAATTTTGAATTGTTTTATATTTTGAATGTTGTGGCGGTGAATTTTATCTTGATTGATTTTAACTTTGATTTTGGTTTTGGCTTTGTGGCTATCCTGATAGTTTTATTTTTCATGCAGGGAGATATTGTTGTTTAGCATGTAGGTTTGTATTAACATTAAAAGTACAGTATGAAAGTACAATAAAGACTCAGCTATAAAATATAAAAGCGTATCTGACGAGTCTTCACGTTCCACCATCTGAAACTTAAAATGCATGTGAGGGCAGTTCATTGTGAGGGCAGTTCATGTAGAGGAAACTTAAAATGCATGTGAGGGCAGTTCATGTAGAGGCAGAAAAGTAATTTTTTGGTAGTTTTCCTGGGTCCTTAGCATATCTTGGTGGGTCCTTAGGAGTTTAATTAAGGATGATTTTCTTAAGCAAAGCATATTAAGTTTAGTAGACCTCTGAGGTATTCAACAGGTTAGAACGAAGAAGCAGGTTCATGCTTTTCTCTTATCATCTGTTGAAAAGCCTCGAGTACATTTAAACTTATTATGTTGCTTAATAATTTACCCTATGAACACTCTAAAACACTATGAACATTGATGTCCTAA
>NW_018165328.1:2403-48458 GCF_001263595.1 Phalaenopsis equestris | reverse complement strand
GTAATTTAATTTTGAAGATTATGTGAATGAAGACCCTTAAAAGGGGCAACCCAGTGTTGTTGGAACACTTAGCCAAATTTTAATCCTAATTGGGCTTGTAGTTTTTTTAAAGGTCTTAAAATTTGGCTATGTTTTTTTTTATAATCCTCATTTAATCAGTCTTGATTTAACTTAGATCACTACCAAGCCCTTAAGACTTAGGTGAGTGTCTTAATTAATTTTGAAAAGGTTAAGTTTTAGGTGATCATGATTCATTTTTTGAATTTCATTTGAAACTCAAATAGGGGTATTAAATTGATTAATTATCGGCTTTAAAAGTGGTACCCCTAAGTCCTAGGTTCTTTTAATTTTAATAAACCTCCAACTTTTAATAATTTAAAAATTTATTAATTTATCCTTTTAATTAGGAAAGTGAGATGGGTTTCTACCAATTAATCCCCTTTTAATTCCAGCCTTCCAAACAAGTTAATTAAGATCAGAGGTTGTCCATTTCCCTCCTTGAATTTAGCCTAAATGTTAATTAAGGCCAAATTCTTAAATTACACTTTTACCCCTAAGATTCTAACACTTCATAATTTGTCAAATTCAAATCAAATGACTTTGAAATTTTAATTCTACCTCATTCATAGGTCAATTAAGACATCAGAGGAGAAAATGTGATTTTTCAAAATTTAATTTAATTTATATAATTATTTTCATGCAAAAATAGAATTTTTCAAAGAAAATTTACTAACTTGACCAAGATGAAGCCTAATCACTTGAAATTTTTACTGAAGGTAAACCTAGGCTAGAGAGCCATTTAACCAAAATTTTGTGATTTTTTTTATTTTTATTTGAATTATTAGAATTATTTTATGTTAAGGGGTATTTATTAGATATAAAATATTTTAAATGGGGAAAATTAATTTTTGCATTTTTTAGAAATCTCTCGGAGGAGAAAAAACCCATGGAAGCAAATTTTATATTTTTTTGGTTTTTATTTGATTTATTGAAATTATTTTAGTGGAAATCCATTTTTTAGCCTTTAAAAATTATTTTAAGCTTCAAAATACCATATATTTATTTAGAAAATTAGGAAAAATATCCCAATTATTTTTAAGTGCTTAGAAAATAATTTAGAACATTTCCATAAATTTTATTATTTTTGTGATTTTTTATAATTTTAATTATTTTAATAATTTAAAAATAGGCTTAAAATGAAGTTTTTATTTTAAACACCATTTTATTTTTAAAAAGTCCCTCTGATCACAGAGAACTCCAAAAACTCAATTTCATAATTTCTTAAGATATATTTTTATTATTAAAAATCATTTTAGGGCCAAAAAGGATATTCAACGTGAAAAATTAATTTAGGTCATCAAATGGACTCAAAAGGACTCAAAATGTTTTGAAATTTTATGGGGAGTTTTCTGGATCTTAGAAAATAGTGGAGATAAAAAATAAAGTCATTTTGATGTTTATATTTCTAAAATTAATTATCTTAGTGATTTAGGGTTTATGAAGATTATGTGCATTTTAAATGACTTGACTTCTGAGAAGTTTTCTTAAGGGTTCTCTGGTCATAGTAAACCTTCCAAAATTTTCTTGGATTTTTTCTAAAAAAAATGCTAATTATTTTGATTTATTTAGGCACCCAATATACATAAACTTGAAAAATATGGATCTCTGTCTAGGGGTTTTCTCTGGCTTTGGAAAGTTAGGGAAGATTCCTCTTGACAGAGGCTATAACATGTCAAAAATTCAAGTCATGTTGAAATGCCTATACGCATGGGGAATCAAAAGACTCAAGACAGTGTTTAATTAATTAGAAATAAAACATGCATCAAATGAACTTCAAATTATTTTCACATTGTTCTCCTCTGTTCACCGAGTAAGAGTATTTTTATTTTATTTTTGTGATTTTCTACATGAAGATATGAATTTTTAAAGTTAGGGGTCATTTTCTAATTTTTTAATTCCCTATTTATCTATTTAAACGGGCGACGCTGACTGGATCCTAGGTAGCTCCAAAGCTCCACGCGACGCGCTCCCATTTGACGTCGCCGTCCACGCTAGCAGCCACGCATCTTACAGTTCATGTGAAGAAGCGCTGTCTGACTTCATTTTGACCGTTCATCTGATACACGCTCGATCGAACGGATTTCCGTCATCGTCCCCAATGGCCTAGCCCGAGAACCGTCCATCTTCCAAGCTTGATATCTCCCTCATTTCTCAACCAAATTAATTTTTTTTTAAATGTTCGTCTAGACTAGAGAAACTTATCTATATGGTTAAGATGCCATGAAATCAAACCCAAACAAATGGAGAATCAAAAGAGGCTCAGGATGAGGAGGAGTTCAATACCTTTGCTCTGAGAAGTGAAGCTTCAATCAGAGATTCTTGGCATGTTCTTTGGAGTCCAAGGAGGCTATGGATTGAGCCTTTGGTTGTAGTGAAATGCCTAGATCGAAATTCGACCAAGGCCGATTTCAGGTGTCGATCAAATTCTATACTAAGGGCTCTGTGGAAAGGGGATTTTATGGGGCTTTGGCTTCTTTCAGTGTTGTGAAGGTGTGGGTAACTTTTATTTTAGTTTGGTGGACTTTTTGGTGGACTTTGGAATTTTAGTTTGGTGGACTTTGGAGGTGTATTGAGCTCTGTCCTGGTTTGAGAAAATTGAGCTTCCACAGAATTGAGCTTCCACAGTGGGAATCAGTTGGGGAAGATGGTTGGATTGCACTGAGGAGGTCTCAAAGAAGCTCTGTGAATGATTTGGGAGGCTCTTTTTGAGAAAATTTGGATAAAATAGCAGCACTCCCTCCATGGCCGTGGATGGGAGCTCTTATAAAAATGGCTGAGGGGTGGCTGTCATGGCCAATGTTTGGGTACAATGTAATGCTTAGGTGGAGGGCAGAGAGACTCCAAGATCTCATTCGGGTGACGTGGCCTCTAGGTTTGAATTGGGTGAAGTTTGAGAGAGGGTGGCCCTCGGTTTTGGCTTCTCCAATGACTAGGCCAGTCGGCCATGGTAGGGGGAGGTGGGTAGGAGCTTAGGGAACCCAGGGGAATATGTCACAGCAATTAAATGAGTTGAGGTTTAGTTTTGGCAAAAATATCCGAGGCTTAAGAAAATATGGAATCAAAATCCCTTGACTTAGGGGACCTTTGGTCCATGGCTTAGCTTAAGTGATTAGGTGAGTTTTGGCTCAATCTTAGAATCCAACTAATGGCTGTGAAATCAACCAACTAATGGCTATTGAGTCATTAATTTTGTGACTTTGGGGTGGTTAGGCCACATTTTGTGCATGGGTTCAAGTGGGTGCAAATGACCAAAAATTGGGTTTGGGCTACGTTAACCATGTCAATTGGTCCAAATAAATCTTGCATTTGGTGTAAGTGATTGTAAGGAACAATTTTGGGGAAGGATGAAAAGGGTTTTGAGTTCAATTGGAGGGTCAATTTGAAGGATTTTGGAGATTGGTCATTTTCGGCATGTTGGGCTAGACTTGGGTCTATATTGGACTGAGCTTGGGCTAAGTCCAAACTAATTGTTGATAATGGTTAATATGAACCTCATGAAGAGTTTTCAACATAAATTGGGTGCCAATTTTGGGGTTAAAGCAATCAATTTGGTAAAATTTGGGAACATAGTCAATTTGGGTAAAATTTGGGGATTTTTTATGATTTATGTCAAAATTAAATGGAATTGAGGCTTTATCAAGACTAATTGATGGTCAAGTTTGATGTTTATGAATGTTATAACGAGTAAGGAATGTTATAAAGAGTTTTCAACATAAATTGTGGCCAATTGAGTGGACTATAGGTTCAATTTGATGAGACTAGGTCACGTGACCAAAATTGGGGGTTTGGCTCAAATCAAAATTGGGCTCAAAGCATGTGCCAATTAGGCTTGGATTTGGTTTATTTTGGTCATATGAAGGGTTATTTGAGTTTAGTATTGGAATTGGGGGAGATTGGGGTCAAATTGATGGACATTTGAGTTGAATTTAGGAAAATTTGGGCCTTTAAAGGCAATTTTGGGGATCTTAGTTAAAGATGGTCAAATTGGCTAAATTGGGTCATGTAGTAGTTGAAAAAAAATGAAATTAGGAATATTTGGAATACTTTGAAAATTTTTGGGATTTTCAAAAATTTTTGAAATTTTTGGCCCAAGAGGGGCATTTTGGTAATTTGACAATTTTTGGTAATTTTGGGTAATTTGGATGTTTTCAAAAGGTTTGAAATGATTTTTGATCAATTTTGGGTATTTTAGGTAAATTTGATAATTTTGGCCAAATTTAAGGTTTCAAGGATATTTAGGTAATTTGGAGGAGTTTAGGGACAAAAGGCCACGATGGGTATTTTGGGTAAGATTAGGGAACTAACCACCAAAAGTAAGCCATGGAACAATGGAAACCCTATTTGGGTCCTCTATGTACTGGTCAATAGCCAGACCATACCCCAGCCTAGGGCTAGTAGGTTTAGGGGACCATCTACATGAGTATCCCAAAAGTATCAAGGGATCAAAGTCAAAAAATTCTGGGTTTATGGTAGTGAGTGATTGTGAGTGAAGTGAGGGCCTTAGCTCTAGAACAACACCCAAGGTAAATCTTAAGGTCCAACCTTAATTATAGGAACTCTCCTTGAGCTCCCCCATAGTGACCCCACCTACTAAGTGCTAGAGGTTAGGACCAATATGTGGAACTTCAAGTTAAGTAAAGAAGAGTTTGAAATTTCTAATTGTGAGGATTCCTTTTGTAGTTTTCTAAGAATAGTCAGTCCTATGGATAGACCTTAGGCCCTTAGGCTACTAAAGGGGAAGACTAGACCTCAACCAAAAGTGAGGTCAACAATTTATAAAAAAAAATCAATGACTATCTTATTCACCACCCAACATTGAACCTTTTTAGGCAATTTCTTGTATATGTGCCACTGACATAATCTATGTCGTGTATTTGGCAAAATCTCTCTTATGTCTTTACCCATTGTCTGATCTTGATCAGTATAGATTGTTATTGGATGATTATCACTTATGATATAGGTAAAAGTATTAAAAAGCCATTTAAACAAGTCCACCGTCTCCTCTGATAAGAATCTGACTCCAAAGAGAACATTTTGTCAACTGTGGTTAACACCAACAATAGGAGCACAACATAAGCTATATTTATTTAATATATATATATTGTATAAAAAATAATGACATCTCCAAAGCAATCATAATCAAGCTTAGATGTCCCGTCGCTCCAAAAAAACTCATCAGCCTACCACTCTCATCAGTTTCAAAATTTCATTCAAACATGTTATGCTCAGCACATCTCATTGCGAACAACTGCAATAAAGCATTGACATCACCATTTTCAATTATAAATCTCTTCTCTCTTTGAATAAAATTGAAATCATATGTATTTTTACATTTCAAGTTCTCTACACCCCCAACTTCTTTGGCTAGAAAGTTAAACGCGTCTTTAGGTCTTATCTCTGACTGTGTTATCGATTTAAGCACATCTGCATTGACTTCACTTATCTTTATGTTGGAACACGATAGGTCTTTATCACCAGGGCTCGCTAATGTGTGGTTATGAGATTCAATAAATTTTTTGACAATCCAATTGGCTTTCTCATCAACTACATATCGAACCATTGCAGGGCGACCACTTCTTGTGTTTGCACTTTTGTATTTAGCAGTTTCTGTGATCTTCAACTCTTTCTTGAAACCTACTTTTCCACATACAAAGTTCATTGTCTTAATATTCTTGAAGTTAGGCCAAAACGTAGTGTGCTCCTTCCGAACACTAAATCCATTATGATGAGCATAAGCACAATATACTTCGTAAGTTTCTTTCTCATTGTTGACCATCATTTGAAGTAATATGTTTGTTGTTTGTTCGATACAGGTAGCTTCACTCTCACCAAACTACACATAATAGAATAAAAATGTTAAACTCCATAAACAGCTCAAAAAACAACCATAAACCCTCAAATGTTCCTTTCATAATAAGGATTCATTAGTTTCTAAAAAACAGTCAACCCTAAACCCTTTCCTACATTAAACCCTAATAATCATTGCTCAACAAATAACCCTAAAACCATACAACTCTACAAACATCCACCTCCAAAAAAATAACTATTTCTGATTAGCTATTGAGTTGTGATTATCTGGGGGTTTAATGTAGTATATTTATTTCACTGTTTTTACAAATCCCTAATCTCTACAAACATACCTCAACAAACATACACCTCCAAAAATATGATTAGATCCTAAAAATAAGAAGACCCTAACAACAAACAACATTATTATAACAACTGAAACAATGTCTCCAAAAAAAAAAAAAAAAAAAAAAAACAATTCCAAACACACCTCCTTTAACGTCCACTTCTTCTCTCTTGGCAGGTTAACTCTCTTCTTCTCCTTCATCTTCGTACATAAAATGACAGTTTGTGTTTATGTAGTCCATCTTGAACTTCAACAGGTCCAAGTGCCTTTGCAGGAGAAAATGACAATGGAAAATAGAGAATATAACCAATAAAACAGTAAACTCTATTTGCTTAAATACCATGATTCGCGCGCGCTTTAACTTTAAATCGTGTACATCACAATTACACTCAAGTTATATGCATGGTACCAATGTAACGGGCTTAATAGTCTGAAACATCGTAGTTACACGAAGGGTATACTCTCGGCTCCACGGTGACGGGCTTAATAGTCTGTTGCATCACAGTTACAATCGAGTTACACAAAGGGTACACTCTCAATTCCGCATCGACGAGGTTATAGGGAAGTTACATTCAGGTTATACGTGTGGTACCGCTACCAGAGTGAGGAAGGTTCACACGGGTTACAATGGGATTACAAGCGCATCACTGGAGGTCGACCGCGGGAGGTATTGCATGGGTACAAAGGGGTTACAATCAAGTTATTGTCTTAGGCCGGGTTGACAGGTCACGCACAACAAAACACATTTATTTTATAAGTTACAAGCGGTGGGACCGTCAATGCATACGCGGCCTCCTTTTATTCGCTATTGTATGCAGGCAAATTTTTTTCCCTTTTGAACGGTCGGTATTAGCATCAATGACAACTTTTGTACCTTTTACAACAAGTATTTGGTAGAAAATATTTCGAGCAACAAGAAATCCGTAATATCAGGAGCAAGAACGCTTACGAAAATAGAGTAACAGTAAACTATTTCAAAACGCCGATCACCTGTGCTGAAAGAGGCCCAATTTAATCTAAAAGGCTGATCACTGTCACGCATCAAATGGCCAGTGAATGTTTGAATCACTTTCACCTGCTGCGTGAGAAAAAAAAAATCGACAAAACCATATCCTTCTGATTTTCCTGTTTGTTTATTGCGAATAACTTTGATGAAGAAAACCTCGCCGGTATGCCCAAAGCAACTGTGCAGATAATTCTCGTCCATCCAACATTGCAGATCCCCCACCTACATCGTCTTATTCTCATCACCGATCCCCATCTGTTGCAAAGGCGAAGGAGGCGGGTGCATCGGTTGGTGAAACCCAAAGAAGTGCGTTGGGGCAAACTTTGGCGGCGGCAGCGGCGGAACCATGGGGTGCGGCATCACCATCAGTGAAACCGGATACTGCATCGCCGGCGAAGGAACCCACGTCTGATGCTGCCGTTTGATTTGATCGGCACCGCTTGCTGCCTGCATTTTCTTTGCAACGGATGTCATCCTCGCATGTATGTATGTATGTATGTATGTATGTATGTATGTATGTATGTATGTATGTATGTATGTATGTATGTATGTATGTATGTATGTATGTATGTATGTATGTATGTATGTATGTATGTATGTATGTATGTATGTATAAGAAAATTAAAGAAAGCAAAACCGTCATAAATGGGGAAAAAAAGATCTATACAATATTTTTGAAAACACGTTGACAAAAGGAAGACATCAAAATAAAATCTAGAACGAAAAAAAAAAAATTCCAAAAATAGATGTTACAAATAACAAGAAATATTTAGATAGAAGCCTCAAAGACAATACATTAGAAGGGGATCTATTGTCGCTTCAGCCAAAACATACTCCTGCAAAAGCAGGCTTACAACAAAGGTTCTCCGCCAAACATAAACCAGTATACCTGATCTATCTCTACTTGAGCATGGAGTATGAGGGATCTCTCCTAGACATTCAACAATTTTTTGGCAAAGTGGCAATCTCATCCTTCCTCTACTCCACTTTCTTCACAAGAGCGAGCAACTTGTGTATCACCTCACTTCAATGGATCCCTACCAATTGAGAAAATGAATTCTCAATCTCATTCTGGTGAAGAGCCAAAAACCTTTTAAATATCCAGCTGCCATAATTTTCTTCCCCATTGGTCTCAAGATGATTGCTTAAGAAATAATTCCAATCATCTAAGCAATCATTTTTGTTGGAGAGTCGATCACCCTTGGCTGGCAACTGGGCATCCGTCATCGGTGTTGTGGGTGGGTTGTCAACAATTCTTATCAGAGTTAAGTTACTATTAAAAAATATTGGTAATAGGGCACTTGTACAAAGAGAACGTAATAAATAAGCAACCCAAATAAAATAAAAATCTAAAATGTATGATTGAGGCTCCCCATACAAAGGAGTCGATCCAACCTGGACAATGTAAGCAACACACTGCTCTCACAAGATGACAACAGAGCATTAGTAGCTTTTAATGACCCAAGCGGTGGCAGAGCACCAACAACTTTTTACGTACCAAGCGGTGGTACAACACTATTATCTACTTATGTGGGCTCTTCTATTGGCATGTCTTCTGTCATAATAGAAGGATGAGCCAACATATTGATGGTTGGGTCGATCGCCTGAGCGTTCCTCCAATGAGAATTAAGGAATGAATCAAACGGCCCAACATAATCCACCAGAATGATTGGCTTTCCTTTTTAACTATGGCTTTCTTCTTTTTCTACACCTTCCAAACGATACCGCTCTTTATGTCTCCCGAAGGTAACTTGAAGTAGATCCTTACTGGGGATATCATTTTAGGAATTAAACACATTCTTCAGTGCATTGCTTGGAAGATGGTTGATACAAAAGAAAAAAGATTCATAGCGACTGTGCAGTGTGAAGAGCCCCGGCATGCTTTATAAGTATTAAAGGCGTGAAAATCAATGATGTTCAATTATTGAATCATTGATTAATAATAATTAATATGATATACTTCTTACATTAAATTCTCATATTTTTGGCATAGTGTCATTTTTACGAAGAAAGAAAATCAAGAAACTAGTTTGTGTACATCAAAAGATGTGCAAACTCTATTCTTGAAGAGACCTAATGGTTAAGAAGAAAAGAGAATGATGAAGGAGGGCCCTCCAGTTGAAGATTATGAACCCCCATTTTCGACAGAGGGAACCTGTCCAAGCCAAAGCTAGTATGGCCTAAGCTGACTGACTGCGAGATAGACCTAAGACAACAGGAGGATATAAGAATGAGCTAATTGAAGAAAGATCTATTCACTAAGAATCTCCAACAATACTAGAGACATCTAAAGAGCCCTCATTAGGGATCCATATTTATTAGTCGGACCAGATCAACCGTGTTACTTGTATCAAGAAAACTCAACCGATCAAGCTGATTCCTTCCAGCCGAGTGAATCTTAGGCGATTGAGATAGAAAAAATTGAGTTTATTCGCCCGAATTAGAGATCAGTTAGACGATAAGCTCATATACATAAAATACCAAAATATCCTATAAAACCTTATTTAAGGTGGGGATAAGGACATAACATCATCACATTATACTATCTTCCTTATAAATAAAGAGGTAATTTCATGAAGTAAACTTGATTGTCCTCTCTGCCTTTGTCCTCTGCATCTGTCTTTGTCTCTCTCTCTCCTTACTTATAACCTATTTATTCGGTGTAATAAACCGAAAAATCAACATTCATGAAATAGCTTCCCTTTTTCAATGTATACGGTATAACGGGATACGATACTAGATTTGCATGTTGAAATATTGATAGAACTGTTTCGCATTATTTTAACGACGGCATTAACATATTGGATTTTTGTTTGAGTTGTCTGGAGCATGTTGGATGGAAGCACACACGTTTTAGAATGCACATTGCTTCTCCGTTCAGCTTTACTTTTTATAATGTACATGTGCCTGGTTTTAGTTTTTTAATGATCGAGCTTATGGATTAGCACGTGCTGTTTGTCTTCTAATGGCATATTAAAAGACCACAAATTTTGATCGTGATCTTCTTGCTCGCTGCATGTCTCAGAAAGTATCTTTGATATTGAAAACTAAGTATTATATTGTAGGCTTAATTTTTTCAGTAAAAAAAAATGCTTTATAACTGCACAAACGTGCTATAACCACTGTGATGTAAAGCAGATTTTTTGGTTCCGCTAAAAGAAGGTCAAATCGTTGCTTATTGCAGCTATTAAAAAATCTGTCCAACTATTCAATCCGATTTGAAAATTTGAAATTTTATCCAACATTAAATAGTTTGATTATTATAAAAACTGTAAGATATTGACTGTATAATTACGTTTGAGATTTTCTTCTTTTTGGTTACAAGATTTTAAATATATGTTTTTTTTTTCATACTTCTTTCCAGTTTTTTCCTCGAAACAATACTATTTATTAAGGGTTTAGACATTCAATTTCCTTTCCAAAAACTAACCGTTAGCTATATTTAATAAAAGGATTATGCAAATAAATTCAAATAAGTTCGCAAATGACACTTGAAGGCCACCAATGGAAATAAAATGGCTAGATGTTGTACAAGTTAACAAAAGCAGCGGAGGGGCGGGTTGTGGAGATGTGGGCTAGAATGACTTAAATCGTTAGCAGGATTATCTTGTGCTTACAGATATCCTTGTATTAAAGCTCTGACTCAACTGACTTTCTAATTTCAAACTTGCCGTACTTACTTCACATTTTCTCAGTCAAACTGGCTGGATCATTATAACTTAATTTAATGGAGAGAGGTGCCTTGCTTTCACCCATAACGACAAATATTCTAGATTGCACCATGTACAAAATTATGAAGCATGAAATCTTTTAATTTGGCGACACAGAACTTGCTCCAGTTATTAGAGTTCAGACTCCAATGCTCAAGAGAGGATAAAGACTCACTCATGGTAGTGTTTTGTGGATGAATTCTTGGGGTGTGGTTTATTTCAGAATCACAACACATTATTTTTGCTTTATTTTAATAATGGTACATATTGAGACTGTCAATTTATTAGTCGGCCAAGAAAAGAAAGTTACAATTGAGGATACTAAAGAAAAAAAATATCAACCATGAAATTGAGGGCCACAAACAACATTCTTATTAAGCAAAGAAGATTGTAAATAATAGGCTACATTCTAGAACCTAACTGACACAGCATCTCAGAATACACAAATGAACTAAAAAGCAAAATAAACAGCATATAAAAAGAAGAAGAAAAAATTGTTGTAAACAGAAAAAAATGAGAGCTGAGAAATGAAACCCAAGGATGTATAAGCCATAAACTCCATGATGGCTAAGAAATCGATGAGTGTATATAAGCGACGATATGAGAGTGATAGTAAGGATTAGTGTCAATTCCGGGAAGGGCACTGCCAAATAAAAAAATGTTTGACAGCCGGTTGAGCCTCATGTACAGGGTTGCTCATACATCAATTCTCATCCAGGAAAAAAACTCTTCAAAAAACCTGAGAAACCGTCCAAGCAATTGAAATAATCCGCTTGATGCTAAGTAGAGAAGCAATCCACAATTCCATAAGACACAAGATTAATCTACATATCTATCAGGCGCAATGTGGGATACTGCAGTTTATAATGTACAGAGAAAGTGTCAAGATTCCAGGCAGCGTAACACAAAGAAAATTAACACAGCTGATTTTACAGATAGCAGAAAATTTTGCTCAGTAGCAAATTCCAAAAAAAACAAGAATTGTAAGAAAGAGTCCTTCTCATTCTGTAACAAGTCAACAGGAGAAATGAGAATTCCAATAGATTGTTTTTGTATAGTCATAGCAGTAAATAAACATAATTGAACTCCATCAGACCATTAAAAAGAGAGAATAGAGTAGCAGAGTGGAAGAAACTGAAGCTAACAATGAGTTATCAAAAGCATAGCCAAAATCTTTAACAAGGAGAAAGCTATTAGAGATTGCAAAGATTAATGATTTCATCAGGCTCCAACATATGAATTTTCACCTCCTACATTTGATTTTAATAGCATAATTTATATGATTGATAATAATTTCAACATTCTTTTTAGTATTTCTAAATGTTATGGAGGTTCTTTATATCAAAATATAGTGAGATGTAATTGGACGACAAGAAGAAAGTATTTTCTAATAATTATACATGAAATTCTTTCAAAATCAGTTAAAATCTGCACAATTTGCAACCAAAATTAAGTATTTTACTATGGTGGATGCTGCCTTTCAGTGTATCGAATGAAAACTGGCATAAAAAAATATACGGGAGTGGGATTCATTGAGCTATTGTAGTGAACACGTGTGCTTATGTTAGCATTCAATCTAGTGTGGAGGATGTCCAACATTCTATAACCTCCAACCATAATTTTCCATATAGAAGATGCATATTTATGGAAGTGACCACTGAATAAAATAAAATTATGCCAAGGAACCTCAGTTATACCTTCATAGATGAAAATCAGTGCTATGAAAATATAAGTTCCTCAATTTCCAATAACAATTCATTATTAAATCAGATAGAGGGCTCTGAAAGGACCTTTGAATGCAATCACTAGAAGCATGCATAAAAAAGGGTAGACATCATCTCCCATTATGAATAATATCGAAAATTCTAACAATTTTTGAAACTGAAGACCAAGAAAATAAACCACCACCTTATATCAAATATATAAGAGCTAGTATTCAATGAATAATAAAAAAAAGAAAGGGTTGTTATCACTCTTGACTTGAAAGGAGATGAATTTTCTAAGCCCAACAGCAATATCCATAAGCCATTTCCCAAAAAAATTTAAATATTCTTCCTTGTAATATATTATAGTGTGCCATATTTCCCGAAGCACCAACATGAAACAATAGAATGGATATTTTAAAGCCTCAAGGTAATTTTCCCTTTGTGCATAAGGTATATAAACTCAATGCTGAGAAGCTCTAAACCCTCCAATGTTTAGTCTTAGTATTATTGTCCTAGGCAGTAGTTTGCATACAACTATTAGAATTATTAAAAAACATAAAGTTGTTGATTGGCAAATAGATATTCTTTCAAAAAACATTTGCAATAGTAATAGCTCTGAATCATAGTTGAGAATGTTCGAGATGGTGTTTTTAATAAGTTATAGTATAGTGACAAATAAGACATCCTTGCTTCTTAATCCGCATCCAAAATTTTGCATTTTCTCCATTAAGTTGTGGCAAGTGTTTCTCGTGAGTCTATAATGGAAAAAAACTGATGCTCAAATTGTCCTAAGGAGATTTCCTTTCATGAATGCTCGGGGATTTCACAAAAAAATTTATTTTTGTAAAATTGCAACTGAATTATCAAAACAAATGGTTGATTTGGTGTGGTTGGCTTGGTGCTTATAGAACTCAAAAAATTCTTTAAATGTAGAAGAAAAAATTTCAATGTTAAAAGTGGTAGCATTGCAAAAAATAATGGAGTCATCGACATAGATAAAATTAGAAAGATTTTCTTGAAAATATTTCTAGAATGAACAATGCCCATACCTGTCAAATAGCTTAGAGAAGTTATACATGGTAATTGAGTAGAGGTAAGGGAATAGATTACACACTTGCTTAAGCTCGATATTGAAAGTAAGGTTACCAATCTTTTCATCAATAATAATCAATGAATATTTGACTTGATGAGTGTAAGACTTAATCCACTCAATGAATTTTATAAGAAAATAAAGCTTATTAAACCTCTCATTGATAAATCATCTATTATTACTATCAAAGGCCTTTTTAATATTAATTTTAGAGCAAAATATTTTAGGAGAATTAGAAAAGTTGAAACTTTGAAGCCTCTAATTGATAATAATTATGATGCCAACAATATCACTTAATAAAGACATCATAGGAGGGATGAAAGATGGAAAGCAAAAAACCATTTATTGCGATAAACAGGAATTTTAGCAATAGTTTTATGGAATGTATAACATAAAGATATTGGTTTGTATTCAATAAACCCTTGAGCATGAAGGCTTTTTTGGTATATGTGTTAAATAAAAATTCTTAAAAAACCTGACATCATGGAAGGTAAAGAAGTGTTGAATAGCTTTAATGCAAGCATCCTTAATTATGTCTTAAATATTGGTGAAGAAGAAGGATTTGAAACCATTAGGTTCATGAGCTTTTTCAGAACAAAAAATGAAAGAAAGAATATTTGATATCTTTGATAGAGAAATCAATAATGATGAGGTTGCTTTCATTAGAGTTAAGAATTCTACTAATAGTAAAATCACTAGTAGGATTTTAGGTGGTGTTTAAGCTAATGAATAGGGGGGATAAGTAGTCAATGATGGCTTGTACATCGTCTTGTTGAGTATTGACTTGGGTAATGTCAACGAGAATCATCATAATAACTTGTTTTTAATGTTTATGAAAATGTGATTAAGAAATTTAAGGTTGTATTCACCTTTAGATCATTACGAGAACTTAAATCTTTGCTTAATTCATAAACTTTCATAATTAATAAACTTGATGAGCATGTTTTAAATGTGCAGGTTTATAGAGAGAAGATCCATAGAGAGAGGTTGATGCTGAAGATCCATTAAAATGACATTTTGTAATTTTTT
Source organism: Phalaenopsis equestris (assembly GCF_001263595.1). Taxonomy (NCBI): domain Eukaryota; kingdom Viridiplantae; phylum Streptophyta; class Magnoliopsida; order Asparagales; family Orchidaceae; genus Phalaenopsis; species Phalaenopsis equestris. The sequence goes on along the minus strand of NW_018165328.1, from coordinate 33,724 downwards.
TGAAGGCTTTAATAGAATAAAAAATGATGTTGGAGGAAGACCATCTAGCATTAGTGAGCATAATTCTTACGAGTTTCAATTTGTTTCCATGTGCAAACTTGGGGGCTCTGTCTACCTAAATAATCAAAGCATTGAAGGTTAAGGAGTTGAGGGCTTCACAATATCTCTTCTAAGTTTTGCATATAAATCTAGATTTAAGGTTGCTAGAAGTCCTAAATAAAATAATAGAGGAATGATCTAAAGTATGAGACTAGATGACTTTATAGAAGGAGAGAAAAAAGTAGTAAACCATTGCACATTAGCTAAAGTTCTGTCAAGAAGACATCTAACAAATTTTTTTAGTTGTTGGTTAAACAAAATAAGGAAAAACAATTATTAGGAAGCTCAATCCACCCAACAAAATAAAAAAAGTATTGAAGTCAATGAATTTTCTATGTATAGAAGAATGACAACAAACTTTTCAATTAAAAACCCTGATAAATTTAAAATCTTTTGCAATAATCTAAAGTATTGAGATATCAACAATAAGAGAGATAATTAAGTTCTAAGAAAAATTTCTTTGAGAAACATTATTATTGATAAAAATAAAATTAATTAAAAATGAAACTGTAAAAGTGAATCAAACCACACCATGGATAAACTTATGCTGAATTTCCAGAGCATTGAAAGAGATCTTAGAGGAAACTTACTTCACCCAAATATGGCCATTATTGATAAGTGAAATTTATTAATGTAAATCTCATTATTGAATTCTTTGTAGGTATTCAATACAAACGCCATTAAGAAATAGTGGAGTTGAATTTTGTCTCAAGGAGGCAAAATAAGGTTTAAGTTAAGCCCCGAGATAAGCTCCACACAATCAATAAACCTAATATTTCTTTTGTGACCCTTGACATTCCAAACTACCATCTTTGGAAAAAACATAAATGAACAATTGGGGGATAGATATTCCACCTCCATTAGGTCATTATTTCCTCGACTTAGAAATGGATGGAGGAAGGGGGGTGATGGCGGCATTAGAAGAGGTAGAACCATATTTATTATTTTAAACGTTACCTTATTCTACTTCATTGCATAGTTGAGAGGCTAAAGTCCCTATATGTGAAGCCTTTGAATCTTTTTCTCCAATAAAAAGTTTATGATTTGTAATTAACACAGTTAACCACAATAAATAAATAGTGAAAGATTTTGCATGAAACTTTTTTAACATAATGGTAGTGACTTATTTCGTTGGCACAATGTAGAGCTACCAACATGGATTACAGCGTTAATTTCATTAATGAGAACTTTCCCTTGCTTCTATATAATGGATAAGCAATGGAGTGTACTCTTATCAAAATTGAAAGGAAATGATCATATTAGAGTACTTCTATTTATTTGGAGATTTCATAGTCGGAGATAGGATAAGAAGTCTAGTTAGGCATGATTAGTAAAATTCATCAGGGCTCATGTAAAACAATCACATTAAGTCAAAGTTTTATGGTGAAATAAATCCAAATAAGAAAATAATCTTAGTAGGATAAATTTTTAAGAGATACCAATCTATTTAAATTTAGTTACAATTTTTTTTTTTAAAGTGATACTCTTTATTAATAATAAAATTTTTTGTATTTTAATTACTTTTTTAGTATATAAAAGAGGTTAATGGTTTAATATATATCATACAAGTTGAATAGTACATAAATTAAAACCTTCTAGTTATGTAATATAGGGTGAATTGCATTGTTCAAATGTGATGATTACCATTTCATAAAGAACACAAATGCAATCAAAGTAATTAGAGTACTATAGACTCTTGAAGTAGTATGATGGGCTTAAATGATTGAGAGCAAGCATAAATAGGAATAATAATTCTTACAAAATGATGGACCCACCATCATAAATTGTCATACATGAAACCACCTTCTCAAGAAGATGATTATCCCAATACAATTAGCAAACATTCTTCTAGCAATCATAAATTTAATCATCCAAAATTAATCTTATGTTTTCAAACCATTTTAGAAAAATTGAGATTACTTTTAGATTATTTTTAGGTGGTGGAATGAAATGATACAATGCTAATAATCTTGTCGAGCATGCATTTACCAATAGAGGAGAGAAAAAGTCGGTGCATTAATATAGAACCATAAGCTACTAAAAAATACTTATGTTTCACATGTGGGGTAGGATCATGACTATTTAGCATTCTGAGACTCATAGATGTCTTATAGATCGGTACCTAATTAAGGATTTCTTTTTCTAATAAAAAATTAAAAATTATTGAAAAATTGTCTATTTATAAGAAAATTATAATTTAAGAAATTCATTGTGAAATAAAATGCAACAATGCTTAGACAATTTTGTTTGTGGTTGGTACATTATTTTTTTCTCATCTACGGGATATAAAGCTCAACTTTTTTATTTTAAAAAAGGCACCTTTATGGAGCTTTAATTTTTTAAGAAAAGTCTTTTTTAAAGAAATTTTAGGTATACATTTATATATTCACAAATTTAAATAGATAGAATTTAACTTGAGTGTCTACCTTAAGTTATATAAACTCTAAATAACATCTTAACAAATTAAAAATAATTTAGTAAGATTTATAACTAAGGAAATCAAATTGAAATTGTGATATAAAGGCATGCAAAAATAAATAAAAGTAGTACAATTTTGTTTGGTAGATACTTTATGAAAATAGAAAAGGCCACCGAGCATTATAAACTTATCTCATTCAAATCAAATCAAAAATAAAATAATTTAAAGTATTATTATAAGAAATCCTCTATTACAATCCATTCCATCTTGAATATTCATGTTGATTCAGTATCCAACTACTTATCTAATTGGATGTCAATTTTATTAGGACTTCCTTGCTTATAGTTAATTATACACACAAAATTTTCCTAAAATTAAAAAATAAATCAATATAGGATAAACACTAAATGGGCCATCATGGAAGGATTAAAGTATGCATGTAAATAAAAAGTTAGTTTACAAATAATTTATTATTATTATTAATTAATATAAAATTTAATAACTTTTATGAAAAATACTTGTATAAAATAAAATAAAAACAGTATGCATCACATTTCATATGTCAGGCTCCTGCAATGAAAAAATATTTAACATATTGTAAAAAAAAAAAGTATTCATAATAAATGCATCTCAATCATAACTTAAAAAAATACATACTAAGCCATAGCCTTTACATCACAAGGAGGCCTTAACAAGATGACAACACAGCCACATTTTATATATGCTAAGTGATTATAAGGTGATGATTTATCATAGCATATATGTGTGTTGTATGTATATGGTATTACATTTAATGGATGATTTGTAACATATTTTTCATTGACCGGAATCATGCATGAAAATATATAATAATATATAGATGGGATAGATAAGGTTATCAACTATAAGGACTGAGATTTAAGTGTTTAAATAAGGCAGAATAGATAGAAATAGTGAACTCCAAATTTCTATATTTACTGACAAATGCAATTAGAAGTAATGTATCTTGGAAAAGATCTATTGGAGTGTTTGTGTACATTAAAAACAAAAGTGTTGAATTTTATGTATTATCAAACAACATTTTGATATAAAAAATAATAAATGACCAATTCATAATAAACTTCAGTAAATGTTAGCATATTTTAAATCTAAAGATCATACTAAAATTTCCACTAAGAAAATAAAAGGCTAATAAATGTAAGAAAATGACATAGCTCTGTGGCATGTGACTAACTATAAAGATAGATAACCTTTCTTGACTTGACTATGCTAGTGGCAATTTTTATGACAAGAGTTGAAATTTGACATACATAATTAAGTGATTGAGAGATGCGATCGTTACATAATTATAGTTAAAAATGTTTAGCATTCTGTCAGGATTTAAGTATTATTAAGTATACATAATATTTCTATATAATTAGTAGACTAGAATACTTAGTAAAAGATTATATTACATATAATGGAATTTAATGTGGCGGGGACCATAGGAGAGCTAAAAAAAACTATTTTACAATAAGGTGAATTTTTATTGTCCCCATTATAGTTAAATTACCAATAGTGTCTAACCAACATATGTTTTTAGAAAATATGGTGCAAACTTTTATTTGCCTCTATCAAATCCAATTATAACCCACACAATTATTTAAAATTAACTTACACGTGATTATAGAGAATGATAATTACTATGTGATTCTAGATTAACCTTCGTACATATGCATGATTATATATGATCAAGATTATCAAAATTTCATACAAGATAGAGCTTTTATAGTGAATAGGATATATATAAAACCTAAAATATTTTAAAAAGATTAAAATCTATTTAAGAATTTAATCTTACTTCAAATTTACAAAATACATATATACCAAATTTCATAATATTCAGAAGCTTAGATAATCCCATTCATTTCTTTAATTCTAACATGATTTTTATTTTTAAATAGTTAGATTAAGTTATAATTCAAATAATAAATATAGGGAAAGCACTCAAATAACTTGTAATAAATTATTCTTTAAAAAAGAACTTCCTCTTATGAGATGCATTCCATGAGGTGGGTTATATCTAAGAGCCTTTTGAAAATTTCACAAATTAACATGTTTATTGGTGAAAGAAATAAATACAAATTAATTGACTTCATCAATATATAAGAAAAATTCAAGTTAACTCAAATTTTCATATAATTCTTCTATTTTTAAGTGGTGTTTTTTCTAAAATTGATTTAGTGATTGATTGAAATTTAAAATTGTGATAATTATAATTAAAATTAATTAAAAAATTGGCTATACCCAAAAAAAATGGAATTAATATTAAGTGTTAGTAAATTTCAAACTGGGAACATGGAATATGACAAATTCAGGAAATATTCTTTATAAGTTGGCAAAGCATGTGTTAATTTTTAAGAAGAGAAATTTTACTTCCTCTTAGCTCCTTGCCATTAGTTTTTATTATACTTCCTAGTTATGTTCACCATAGTTAATGTCTACTTTTTATCATCTATTCTATTTAGCAAAATCATATATGTTGAGACTTACAATAGGGCTGCTAGTGATCAACTACTAGAGGATATTTTGGATTATTATAATTGTTTAGGTCTACTAAAACTTACATTAATCCATTGAATTACCCCTTAATTAATTTCAAATAGGTAATGTTATCTTGCTTTAAATTGTTTAAGTAGTTAAACATTTATTAAGAGGATCTTAGGGACTCATTCGGTCAGTATAGTAATTTAGTTATCATGGTTTAGAAACAAATATTTTAATAGGATAAATTTTTATCATGATGAACCATATTTCCAATTCTAATGAAACTACTAGTTTAAATGAATTAATACAACATGGTATAAATCATTGACATAGTCAAAATAAAATCTCTATTTAGATTTTAGTGAAGTTCGGGCAATTTAATTGTGTAAACTAATTAATATATATGTGTTCGACATTTATGGTTAAATAAATTGTTTCAACCAAATTTGTTCTATTTTAGCCAACTTAAAGGTGTCAAATTGACTTGAGTTAAACTAAGAATATCTTATTATTGTCTTAAGTAATAGCTAATCATACAAGTTTGACTATGTTTGACCAATTAGTTACGCTAGTTCATTATAAAATTATGTGTCACCAATTGATGGTTAATTAGATCAAATATGTCTAAGGGTATGGTATTAGGTGATTGTCTTATTGCGTCATGCCACATTAATTTTTAGAAAGCTTCATTTTCAAATGATTAAATAATAGAGTCATCTTATCATCATAACCTATTTGTGACCTTATTAGCTAGTGATGAATTTTTTATTATGAGGTTGACGTGTCAATCACATTTCTTGAAACATTTCTATCTAAATGATCAGTTGTGTCATTTGAAAAATAATATACTACACCAAGAGGTATAAATATTACTATGATATGGATCTCATCATTCTAATGGTGAAAATCTTTAAATTCTATGGGTCTAAATTAAATAATAAAATTAAATAAAATTTTCCCCATACTTTATGGGTCTAAGATTGGATTTTTTTATGCTACTAAATTTTCTACTCCAACATAAAAATTTTAACATAATTTTTAAAATTAAATGAAACTCATAAACGAAAAAAAATCATTAAATCATCACCTTCACACCTTAGAAACATCATGCATTTAAAATAAGAAAATTGATAATCAAGTAAAATAGAGTAAAAACATGTTTGCTATTTAGGAATAGACATTAAAAGATAATTTTAGGCTTTTCCATTTCATATTTCAACTTTTCTTTATCATCAGATGCTCGCATATTGTACGGAAAGGGGTGTTTTTTCTTTGAGAATTATCACATTATAGAGTTAGTCTAACTCTGCATACCGGATGGCCTTACAAATAAGTTCTTTGAGCATTCATCATCAACTACTTGCATAACAATACATGACTTGCATTAATCACCTCACACTAAGAGTAAACTAAATTAATTAAAATACTCCTATATAGTAAGTCATGGGATTTTTAATTTTAAATTGTAAAAATGTTTGCATTAGTCTTGGGACACTATGCATATTAGTCATATTTAGAAAGCCTAATTTTTGTAATCTAGTTGTAAAATATACTTTCCTTTATAAAAAAATAGCCTATACTATCTTTCATTTATCAATACTTGCAATGTATGGTTTTATGATGATTAGGTAGTTCAGATTCAGTTCTTTTTCAGGCAAAGTTGTGTATCCACTCCATTTTGGTCTGTTTGTTGCGACTTCTTTTACTTTAGACTAGATTCTAAGGTTTCACTTCATTCGATGAACTTCCCCTTCAGTCTTAGGATTTTGAGGTTATTCTTCTTGTTACGATGTCAAATCTTCTATTTCTAGGCTTTTTTACGATGATATATTATGTTATACAAGTCTTAATTTTCTAATAAAATGTTAAATAAAACATAAAATTAAATCTCATTTAAGATCAATTAGTCAAACCATAAAAAGTCTAGATGTCCCAACATAAAAAGTCGAGATGTCACAGAGTTTCTCAATCTCTAATATCTTCTACTATTGCTCCTTTAGGTTTTGTAAATAAATGTTCCACTTTTGTGCTTTCCTACTTAATAATCTAAAAATCAATCATAAAAACTAAGCTTAGAAATTTCATGAAAACAACCCTAACCTTAATCGAGAGTTTTTTTAAGTAACTTTTGTTGTTTAAGATGTTATTAACTATAGGAGCTTTCCTTTATAAAGAGTTCGATCCCTAAATCTGTGTAAATCATCTAATTTTTTGATTAGATAGGGGAATGATTTGTTGGTTTAATCATAAACTTTGCAGATATATAAAATTTATTTGCTTAAATAATTGAACACTTCATAAAGTGGCATTTATTTCTCTCAATATATTATTTTACACTTGATGTCAAGTTTAATTATTTAAATAATGAAATCTTTGAATTTCTATGGTCCCACACATTGCAAAAAAAACAATAATGAATTTAAAGTCGTCATTTTGTTGCTTGCCAAAATATATGCCAACCTGTTCTTAAATCTTGATAAGTGCAAAAAATGCTCAAATGTATACCTCCTTCCTTATATATGTGCATACATATGAATCAATCTTTAATTATGTACACATCTAAGACCTATTTTGATTTGTTTGAGCTTGATTCATGAAACATAGAGAAGCATTAGGAGCCCTATAATTGCTAGCCCTAGTTATCAACCTTCTAATTTACAAGGTATTTGCAATTAACATAACTTCCACTATTTACTTGAGAACAAGCTTTGATAAAAAAAATTTGGCCATTTTGAGAGCTCTGCTATTCTTCCTAATCATTTTCTTCATTTATGTTTTCTTTAGTATAAAAAAATTGAGCTACTTTGAAGATTTTTTTTCAGTATTGTTGCATTTAAAGATATATATTTTAGGCTTTACAAAAGAATTATCAAATTCCTTACAAAAAAAAAACAAGGTATTAAAAATTGTAATGAAATTAGTACAAGTATCACAATAACAGTGAGATTCTTTGTTGGAAAAAGCGTATGTCTCGCTTTTGCAATTATTTTGAAATTGATGTTCTAGATTTGAAGTCTTCCTTAAAAGCTCATCGACGATCAATATGAAGATGTGAAAAAATTACAAATATACATCATTTTTGTAATGAGTTGATATTTTACATTGTGCTTCACATGCTACTTTTATAGTTGAATTATCATTTCTTTAAATTAAGTACTAAGTTACTTCTTTGTATCACATATTTAAATCAAAGTAAATCATTCACTTCTATTGAGAAGGAAAAGCTAATACACCTGGTACAATTATATCCCAATAATTTCTTGATACGAATCTCGTGGATCTTTAGTAACAAGGAGAAATTATGTATATTGCACCTAATTCTTATGGATTTACCTATCTCACACTTGAACTTTCTTTTCTACACACATATCACTTTACTTATGGATGAAAAGATGGATTTGACTATTAAGAGATAATAATGAGAGCTAATTTTTATATGACGTTTGTGAGTATGAAAGTTTATGTGTGAGATAGATAAACATAAAAGTTTTGGGAGTTATGTATGTAAAAGCCCCAATTACCAAATATCTACTTATATTATTGATATGCATATGAGCAATAATTTCTAATTTTTAAGCGGCATTGATGATCCTGCAAGATAACTTGCCAAAATTAATAAGAATTGTGCATAACAACTAATTTAAATACTTATTACATTGCTATTAACATTACCAATTTTTACTGTGATGACTGATAGAGCATTTTCTATAAATGAAGATTTTCAAAGATCGGGCGCGTAGTCGAATTGGTAATGATTGGCTCAATGATTGCCTTATTTTCACTTTATTCTCAATGAAAACTGAAGTCGTTATAGTTGCATTAACTTTAGTCATTAATTGTGGTTGGCATTTGATTGATATTGAGAGGGACTCTTTGGAATTTTGGAACTATTGTACTAAGAAAAAAACGTATCCTTGGAGTTATTACTCAAATGAAAAAAAATATTTGCTCCCCTTAAGATTGTGCAGACTAAATGGTTATTTACGAAGGAAAATCGCGAAGGAAACCAATGTGCAAATTGGGCTGCTAAGCGTGGATTGAAGAAACAAAACTTCATATTCTCGGTTCGAGTACCTCATGAGCTTTCTATTCTTATTCAACGAGATTGTTTAGAAACTTCTTATATTCGGTGTGATAATATTTTTTAGATTTTTTTGCATGAGTTGTACTTTGTGTCTTTTTTTCGTGAAATTGTGACACAAACCTTATAACCTTTTCTTTATTAGAATAAAATTTTGCTTCTTAAAAAAAAAAAATTTAATTGTAGTATTATCAAATATTATAAAGTAGATAAAAAGTTATAATCATCATTTAATTCATTAATAAAAATGAAATAAAAAATTTTGCTTTCTTTTTTAAATTAATTTATTCATTTCATATATTTAACCCCTGAAAATAAGGGGCTATTCCGCCCTCTGTTTGTTTTCAAGACATGGGCATAAAATTTATTTTAGTTCAAACTGTGTACATAAGATTTATTGTAGATTTAACTAAAAATAAAAAAATAAAAAAAGTCTTGGAACCGCTTGTTTCTCCCGCTATGATTTGAAGCAGGGCTAGAAATTTTTGCTCGTAGTCACGTGGATCCGCCAGATTTTGAAAAAGTTTGACGTGGCAACGTTTGGATAATCAGTTTGATGGCTTCATCTGGAAAGAATCTTTGCCACGTCAATCTGGGCTCCACCAAATGTCAACTTCGGCTCCACCGAATATGGGATTGTCGTTTGCCCGCCAAACCTTGGAGCCGACATTTTCGGCAAGTGAGCCCACTCTATTAAGTACAGCACCAAAAAGTAATGATTTTATCATTTATCATCTTGATACTATTTGATTCACCCATTTTACTTGCTTACTCAAAAATAATATTCTATTTTTACATTAAATGTAAGTCACGGGTCAAACCCCATTGGCTGCGTTTCAAAAAAAATTATTTAATCCGAAACACAAAAGGTGCCTCAAATGCACTCTTAATTTTTTAATTGAATGTTTGATAATGAAGCACTTTAAGGAAACAAGTGTGTGCAAGACGACCACAAAAAAAAAAAAAGGCTAAATTTTTAGCAAAATATCTCAGGTAAGGAACTCCTAAAACCATCTGGAGAGTAAGCATCAAGGAGTTGGAACTGAATGGCAAGAAAGGAGCAGAGTAATTGAGACATAGCTCAAACATAGGTGATAAGAAAAACCAATAAACGACACATGTTGAATGCATCAAGTTTAGTGTAATCAAGCAAACAAATTAGAAATAAAATAATTTTTAGACATCAAGAACACGAGACAACATAAATAAAATGGGTCAAGATTCAGAAAAATGTTAAATATCTTAATAGCTGCCTAGAAAAAAAAGGTATAATTTAACGCAGTGTGTTTGGATAGTATCCAAGAGCATCTTGATTAGTTTCGTTGTGGTAGCAAAAAGGAACGAGAGGCCAAAAGATAAAGTGTAGGATGTATTTGAGAATATCCAAGAGCATGTGTAATATTTCTTCAAGTAAAACCATAGTGCAGAAAAGGAGCGTCGAATAAGTGATAAGTGATAGGTGTAAAAATAGTTCTTGTAGCTCATGATCCGCTATGCAATGATGCAGAAATTATCACACAAGTATATATGATGACCAAGTAGAATATAGATTAAGGGTCCGGGTCCCTCGAGCAACAAGTTATTTCTCAATGAACTTTAATTACTAATCTATTAATCTTAAGTATAATCAAAAAAAAAATGTAGTTTCAAAATTAAAGACAAAAGTTTAGTGAGAAATGTTTCTAATGATTTCAAAGTTTCCTTTAAATTAGTTCAATAAAATCAATATTTTTTCAAGTGATTCTTCTACAATAGTGGTCAATTGGGGACTAACATTCTTACTTTCTTTTGACATATAACATGCATTAAAGTTTCATATTATAGTTATGTTCTCCCAACTCTACAGAAAACCCCAAACATTCACAACCCCTAAAAAGATCGACTATCTAACGATAATATTATTATTTCACTAAACTCGTGTATTTAAATTATATTATTCATCTAGTCTCCTTATGATAGTCATATTTCACAACTAATTTTAACAATCCAAATTGCTAGTTTGAATATAAGTTAAAAAAGGAATGTTAAAATAATAACTTAAAATATTCACTAGTTTCATTAATTGAGCATGGATTTCCCTAGCTTTTAAAGAGTAACAATTCAATGGAATAAGAAATTTTAAGTGATATGTATGAGTTGAAACAAAATATGAAAAACATTCATTAAATCACACCAAATTACAAAAATAAGGAAATAAAAAACTAGATGAATGAAATCCTTGTTCCCAAGTTTGATTGCAACATATAATCTCTTTATTGCTTGATTACACACAAAATCTCCCACTCACACACAAATAAGTAATAATTTTGACTCTCTATCATACCCTAAGACTTTTCTGCACTCTTCACTATTTTTTTTCCTTTCAAAAGGTTTCCATCAACACCTTTCCATATTTAATTCATGACTTTTTATTCCCAGTGTTCAACCAAACAATCAACAAACCACAAAACCAACCTAAGCGAGCATTGTGGAGGCGCTATCACAGAGCCAGGGTGGTGGGTTCATGCTCTGCCTTTAATGAATGTTGATCTTCATTTTGAAGTATCAAGCATTGTGTTGCTGACTTAATGGGCATCAATATACTTCCATCTAAGCATTGGAGCAGTAGCTTATACCATCCATGCTCTTAAAATTTTGGCTAAAAAATACATACTTCAGCACTTTGTAGCTCGATTTTGGCATCAAGGCACTTTTTATAGTGGTAGAGTGTGCCAGTCTTAAAACTGGTGGATATCACTCCAAGTAATATTTTTGTCTTTGCATATTGCACATTTACACATAATATATCCAAGAAAAATATAAACTAGCACAAAATAATAAGAAACATACTATTTCATATCATCTAAGTTTACAAGTACAAATTTCTCTTAAACTTGCACATTACTTATCTTCAAATAGTTTAATATCTAAATTTAATTTTTCGGAAGTTTCATAATAGCTCTTATATTATGATTTTATTGTTCCTTAATAATAATGTACAAATGTCATTGGTGGAAGATTTTTTTTGGTCTATTGTTATGATGTGTGATGTGTCACCCTAGAACATTAAAGATTTATATCAAAATGATCAAATACATCATTCGAAGAACAATATACTACCCCAAGTGGTAGTAATACTACATTAAAATGAGTTTAACCTCTTAGATGAGAAAAATCTTTAATACTTATATGGGTCTATGCAATCAAAAAAAAATTTTCCAACTTTTCAGGAGTAACATAGAGTTTATATTATTCTAAGGTTTTGTATCCCTACAAAGGTAAGTCCTTATAGCTAATTATATCACAGAATTTATGGAATTGACAGAGTACTCTCGATTAATGTACTAGTTCATATGATGCAAGATTAAAAGGTTGTGTCTTCAACTAAAAAAAATTGAGTTTTGAAAAGATTTTCAAATGCAAAAATTTTCAAGGTTTAATAAGATTTTGTTCAAATTTAAAAGTTAAGACTTACAATTCAATGAAAATGTTTCATGAAAATGCTTAATAAAGGAATTGGAATTTTAAAATTTTTGTAAAATTTAGATTTGATTTGAGTTGAAAGGTTGAATTTAATTTATTTGATTTGAATAGCTTGACTTGAGTTGATTTGGTTTGAATCGTTTTATTTAAATAATTTAATTTCTATGAATTAATTATTTTGATATTTCTATTTTACTTGAAAGGGTTTGAATAGTTTAATTTATAGTAAATTAGTTTTGAATAGTTTGATTTGAGCTAAGGGTTTAGTTGAAAGGTACTTTGATGGTTCTTTGAAGGTTGTTTAAAGCTTCTTTGAAGGTTTTTAATGATTATATGAAGGTTGTTTGAAGGTTTGGTTATTAGATGAACAAGGATTGAAGTTTTAATAACATTAGAAGTTTTTCAAGTTTGACTTTTAAAGTTTGAATGTCCTGAAAAATTTTTGAATTTTAAAAAAGATTTGATGTTTGTGATGGTTTGATTTTTCAAATTTTTGAAAAGGTTTTGAGTTTGAAATAGTTTTGAAAGATTTACAGGTTTGATGAAGTTTGAATATTGAAAAGCTTGAAATTTTTGCAATTTTGAAGAGGTTTGAAGTTTAAAAGATTGATGTTTTGAAGATTTTAAATGTTTTGAATGTTTAAAAAAAATTGGAATTTGGTTAGTTTTTAAATTTTGAAAAGACTTTGAAAATATTTCCAAGTTCGAAGATGTTTGAAGTTTCAAAAGATTGAGTATTTGAAATTTTGAATAGTTAGAGGCATTGACTATTTGAGAAGGTTTAATGGATTGGATTTTTGAAATTTGTTTTGATGTTTTGGAAGATCTATTTTTGATCTGTAAAATTAAGTTTAAATATTTTTATTCTAAGGACTTAATTTGTAGAGGCTAATTTAAAGGCCTTGAATCCTAAACTAAAAAAAACTTGATTGTTTGAAAGTATTACTAGATAGAAGTTAGAATCCTTACTATGAGATAAATTTAGACTCAATAAGCTAAGTTAGTGAACTAAGCTAAATTTAGAATCTACTAATATGCTAATGACATTCATCATCCCGAGTCCATCGCTATAGTTAGACTATTAAAAAACCAGATATAAAAGAGATCTTTATCATTACCATAAAAATGATGAATGTAGATCCCCTAAATGTAAAATGGTCTTCAAGTGACTTTATGAGTAACTATAGATTACTTCATCTTAGGGCAGATAAATAGACAAAGGGGAGTTTACAGGTTTCTTATTTTTATATGTTACTAAATTGTACGTAATAGTCTAAATTGAGCTTCTAGACTATATATTTCTAGGAGATGTGTTATTCTGGACTTCATTTCAATGTTAGTTAAGCCTACCCAATGGTATTTTTCATTGCTTAAGTGAATTAATTTTAAATTTTTATTGGTTTAATATTTTAATTTTTGATTTAGTTCAATCTCTCAAATTACATTCAAAATGAAATTGAAAGTATCATATGTTTGAGGTTTATCATTTAGTTTTTTATCCAAAGTTGGTGTTCTACAATAAGCTTTATGCTTATGTTAACTTTTTATATTTAGTGGCGGCTTATTATTATTAAATATCTACCCTATATCAAAAAAAATTTGTAACTAGATGATGAGATGCGTGATTCAAAGATTAATATATTATCATGAAGGAGAGAAATATTAAGATAGAATGGATCTAATCCCTTGGATGATGCAATCTTCATGAATTATGAGCCGATGGAATCAGAGCTTTTCCCTTACCTTATTGTTGTATGATAAAGTTTTTTCTTAGTTTGGGATTTATGTTTTCGTTCCTTTTTCTATTTTATTTTTTGATGGAGTCAACAACTTGTCAATTGTTGTATATTTCTTTTTCCTAAATAAATCTCTCTTTCGGATCATATGAATGATCAGAAGAAGAGAAGAACAAGAAAAGAAGGGACATATGACAAAGATGAAAAATAAGAGAAAAGAGAAACATGGAGAGTCTACATGCAGTAAACCTCACATGGATAGGTCAAACAAGTCTGCCCAAACAAGATTGGGTGAAGGCACCTTGGAACAATTTTTGCAAAATAATAACTACGTAGACTAGTCAGGTGTAAGTGCCTATTCTAGGGTCAAGAGAACTCTTAAGGGGACGTATCCTACTTGGCTGATTACAACTTGGGTGATACCTAAGATTGCTCTCAATAAAAGCGGTTTCAGTTTATTATCATGTACCCGGGTAAATGAGAAATGTTATTCTTTGTGAGAATGCCCATATGCTTCAAAGCTCTCACTAAGCCATTGAGTATAGAGTGAGTCTCTCACATCCCAAACAGGTAGTGGCTCATTAGTACATGGGTCCCACAGAATAATAATATTCATCTTGACAGAGATATCCTAATATGATACAACACATCCGGGCCATAAGGGCAGAGGATAAGTTTTCATATCCCAAAAAGGTGCGAGCTCATCAACATCAGGTAGTCAAGTTGATACCGAAAAAGATAATGAGTGATAGGGCTTAAAAAAGGTAGTTAAAAGAAGTGGGGAGCAATCCCTAGAGGGTATAGGTAGTCGTGTTAGGGTATCACAGACCCATCATTCCAAGCTACTATGACCCATAAGTCTACCTGGTCGTGAAGGTACTTAACCCAACACATCCTGAGATCTCTGGTAAGAAATTTATGAATTTCATCATATACATGGTACCTGAGTAGCCCTAAGGTCAACTGAAGAAAAATTTATCCTATGTCTAGAAGTTGAAGCTCCAAGTGGTGGGACATATACTTGTCTAAGTGGTGAGGATGCCTCAAAAAAGGAAGAGGATGCGAGGTTCAACTACATTGTTGGAAACACTCCAAAGTAAAGGACTTACACACCTTCTGGGTTAATGAGCATTCTAACAACATAGGTGCATTAGATAACCCCTTATGTAGAATGGTCTGTTGGGTCAGTTAGGTTGGAGAAGTACAGGGGCTCTTCCTGGGGGCATGCAAGCATGCTGTAGTTATCTATAGTGGTTCTTAAACTTTGTGGAGACCTTATTATTTTGCTTGGGTGATATCCATGGTATGCAACCCATTTTAAAACCAACTCAAAGGCCATGCAAGAAAGTAAAAGATGGATTTTAACAATCCTGAATCTTTTAATCAAAAATTTTAATTTATCTTGAATCTCTTTTTTAGATTTTTTTATGTTGAAAAAAATATAATTTAAGGTCCTAGAGAGCCTAAACTGTAATTTTCCTGATATCCGAGATCCAGAAAGAAACAAGGAAACAGTTCAAGCATGCTGACACGTAATAATGCAGAAAAAAGCTAAATCAAATAAATAAGAAATTGCGGTTTTGCTGGGTCAGCAACATATCAAAGAAATGACAATTACGACCGAACTATGAATATACATGCCCGGTTGTAGATCTATATATCAATATAAAATGCAAAATTATGATTCACGAAATCAGCATTTGCACCAATCCCCCTTTATGTGGTTCCTGCGTCAAAGCATCTCGAAACTCGGGCCCATATCTTATTTTCTTTATATTACCCTCGTAAACTCTAAAAAGTACATAGGAAAAGACATGTAAAAATAATTGTTTGTGGCGAAAGCCATCCAATGTATAATGGGTCATTCCGTTAAATTGGGGGAGCTAAGCAGCACCTGCATGCAAAGGGTTATAAATCATTACAGGCTCCCCCTTATTGGTACATGTTTGTGTGTATAGAGCAATGACTTCTTGAGAAAAAAATGCCCATGCAAGCATGCTAAAAGCATAAAAATGAATGATGCCTGATTAAGGCAGCCAAACTAGCAAAGAATAAGAGCCAGGCATAAAAAAGACTACCTAACAACCTAGATCTTAGCTTAGTACCATCTAACAAAAGGTGTCATAACCTAATACATATGTGCATGAGGTAAATCTCTGGCTACAGTATGAAATTGACAGGATCACCACATTGGCCCCGTACTAAAGATCCAAGGGATCTAAAGGATGTTGACACGCCTTAAGATGTGTTGTTTTTATATATACATTTTATGCTCATTTTTAAAGATATTGTGCTTTAATGGAAGATATTTTGTGTGTTTTTAATTTCATGTATAAGAGATGGAGTTTAAGAGAAAAATAAGAAAAATGGAGCAAAATATGCTCAAATGGAGCAAAGGAGTAAAAAATTGACCTAGCGCTTAAGTGTCAGGTAATTAAAATGGGCTTTTAGAAGGTTGGCTCCTAGGCATCACATTTGGGCCCCTAGGTGCCAAAAACGATTTGAAATTTTTTGCAATGAATTTGGATGAATTGAAGGGGTGCTTGAAGTGGCTCTTGGTGATTTTAAGAGCTTTATTTAAAGAAAATATTGTCTGGTTGAATAGAGAGCTTTTGGAGTGCTTTGTTAGTGGTGAAGAGTTTTAGTAGGGGTTGTGTGAGTTGTGAGTGAGAATCTTTTTGTGTGTTGATCCACCTAGAAAAAACCTTTTTTTAGCGCATATTTGGTAAGCCTTTTATGAACATTTTTTTTAATGATATTTCACTTTAAAGGAAGGTATTTTGTATGTTTTTTGGTTTCAAGTACATGAAATGGTCATTTAAAAAAAATGAGGGAAAAATGGAGCAAAATTGAATATATATGCCTTGGCACCATAGCGCCACATACAAGCAAGAAGGGAGCTATAACGGCCTAGATTGGCGCTATAGCGCTAGTAATTAATTTTCTTGAAGATACAACAAATTTGGCCTAATTTTGGAGGGGTATTTGAAGCAACCCTTGGTTATTTTCTGTTTTCTATTTAATGAGAAGGAATCAACCAAATTTAGAGACCTTTTGCAGTCTCAAAACTTTAATTAGGTAGCAATAATAAATTAGGTTTTTCATATTTTGTGTTGAAGTGTAAGTGTGAGTGTGTTTTAGTGTGTAGAAGTTTGGAGATTGCTTAGAGGAAACTCTAGAAGTTTGCATAGGGAGAAGATATGAGGTACTTTGTATCTGTGTTTAAGTTTTTATTGTAAGACTGGGATTTCAAAGCAAATATATATTTTTTATTTATTCTTCATGAATTCTGAGTAGTTCCCATTCTTTCTTCTTACATATGCGACTTAATCTTGTGGGTAAAAATTGTGATGTTATTTTCAATGAATCTTCATTTACTTTACAAATTGGCCACTTGTGAGGTTAAAATCTCTTGAAAAAAATAATGACCTATGAGGGCTATGATTTCACCCAACTAGTGGATACCATACTTCATTCTAGGTAGAGCCATTGCAATCACTTAAGAAGGAGTGCAAATAAATAGGGAGAAGTTTTGATGAGCTTAGATTTAGTTAAATTTAGAGTGATAGACTAGATTCTTATCAATTTGTCTTAAGGTTTAGTACCCTGACATTGGGGTTCGACCAACATGGTGGCATAAGCTAGGGGCATCTAGAGGTGAGAGGCTAGATAACACTGATGTGGAATCGAGATATTAAGGAATTGGCCTTAAGTAAGCTAAAGTTCTTTGCAAGCACTGTGAGGGTTAAAAAATAAGGTATGTTTCTATTTTTCACAATACCTCAACTTTTACTTAAATCATGTGAATCCTAAATAGATTAAAATCTCTTTGCAAAGGGAAAGGTTTCCCATAATATCCAAACTCGTTGTTATATTTTTTTAAGCTGTTACATTTAGTTGTTACTTTCTTTTTAACTCTTTTTGTAGTGATTTTTAGTAAGTATATAATTTTAAATCATTTATCTTTTTAATTTTTAATTCAAATAGAATTTCTAAAAGTTGATTTTAAGAGTTACCATATTCCTTGTGGGATCGATATTGGGGTTTTTAAGAAAAATCCTATATTACTTTAAACAATACATATACTTACGTATTACCCATAGTGTGAAAATTTATTATATAATTCATAAATCATTAGATTTTCTCACAATAGCTGCTAGATATATTTTGAGACATACTTTATGAAAAAATTAAGGAGATTAAAAATACAAGTAATTACGGGTCTGGTCAAGTTTTTTGTGCCGTTGCTAGGGGGTGCGACAAAACTTTTTGACTTACAATTTTATTTGAATTGTAGATTTTTAAAAAAATTAAAATCTAAAATTAAAAAGATAAAAAAAATATTGAAAACAGAAAAACCAAAAAAAATTTTAAAATTCAAAAAATTTAAATAAAATATTTTCATTTTTGGTGTGCTATTTTATTAACTGCAAATTTTTACATTATTAATGTGTAGTTCTGGATCTGAAAATTTAGTGCCTTAAGATTCTGAATTGGAACGAACAATTAAAAAAATTCAAAAATAAGGAAGACTTCATATAACTCGAGAAATGACAAACACATCGCAAAATAGTATTGAAATTCAAATTGCTGAAAATAAACATCATAATTTAAAAATACATTTAAGGGATTATGCAAACCTTAAGTATTCAAACTCTTACTGTAGAGGCTAACTCATTTGAACTTAAACCTTTGATTACACAAATGGTACAAAATAATTAGTTAGGAGGAACACCATCTAAGTATCTAAATTTACATTTATCTAGCTTTTTAGAACTGTGTGTTACATTCAAATATGATGTGGTATCAAATGATGTCGCTAAACTTAGAATTTTTCCTTTTTCATTAGGGGATAAAACTAAGATGTGCTTATATTCATTAACATCTGGATCTATTAGAACTTGGGGAGATTTAGCTCAAAAATTTTTGGCTAAGTATTTTCCACCAAAAACTGTGAAGCTTTGAAATGATACTACTTTTCTTACTTAAAATCAAGGAGAGTCTATATATCAAGCTTTGGAAAGATTTAAGGAACTCCTTAGAAAATGTCCACATCATGCTTTTCCAGCCTGGTTAATCATTCAAACTTTTTACAATGGGTTAGTAGGATCCCTTAGATCTATTCTAGATGCTGCTGTTGGAGGTTCATTAATATCTAAACCCTTTGATGAAACATATTCATTAATTGAAAAAATGATTACAAATAATTTTCAATGGCCCTTTGATAAGGTAAATCCTAAGAAAGTAGCTAGTATTCATGATAATGATGTTATTTCAATGATTGCATGTCAAGTTGTTGCATTATCTAAGAAGATAGACTAACTTGGAATGAATTTTTCTCCATCGCCCCAAATGGTTGAAGAAAATTCCTTAGGACAAATGATTGATTCTCATACTTCATTGGAAACTATAAATGCTACCAACAGACCCAATAACCCATATTATAATTATTACAACCCACGTTGGAAAAACCATCCTAACTTCAATTAGAACAACAATCCTAGTGGTGTAAGTCAACAATGCGGGATTGCTCAAGTAAGCTCAAGTAAACCCATTAACCATTAAGAAATTGGAACAACCAGGGTAGTGCTAACTTTAGACCTACTTATCCTCCTGGATTTAATCAACAAGTTAAGGACAAGAGGTTGTCTAAAGAAGAAGTGGTGTTACAGATGGGTAATCATTTACAAAGTCAAAGTGCTACAATTAGAAATATGGGGAATCAACTGGGACAAATTGCTAATGCACTTAGCAGTAGGCCTCAGGGAACACTTCCTAGTAATGTAGAGATCAATCATAAAGATAAAAGTAAAAAGCCAAAGAAAGTTAAAGCGATCCAACTAAGAAGTGGAAATGAATTAAACGTTGGAGTTCAAAAAGAGATTGAGGTTGAGAGAGAAGTTAAGGAAATTGAGAAACCTGAAGAATTTATTCCTAAGGAAGTAGAAATACCTAACTCTCCAACTAATATTAATTTAGAAAGACCCCCACCACCTTTTCACCAAAGACTTAAGCAACAAAAATTAGATCAACAAATTTCAAGTTTTTTTTGAAATACTCAAGAAGCATATAGTTAATATCCCACTTGATGAGGCTTTGTAACATATGTCAAGTTATACCAAATTTATGAAAGAAGATTTAAATAAAAAAAATAAATTTTTAGATCATGAGACTGTGGCACTTAGTGAACAATGTAGTGTAATAATTTAAAAAAAGTTTCCTAAAAAACTTAAAGATCTTGGTAGCTTTATTATACCTTGTGCAATTGGAGAAAAATTTTATGGAAAAGCTTTATGTGATTTAGGAGCAAGCATTAACCATATGCCACTATCTGTATTCAAAAGGTTAAGCTTAGGAGATATTTCTCTTACTACTATAACCCTACAATTAGTAAATTGATTTATCTCTTATCCTAAAGGGGTTTTAGAAGATTTGCTAGTTAAAGTGAAAAAATTCATCTTTCCTGTTGATTTTAGTATAAGATATGGTAGAAGATAATGAAATTCTCATTATTTTGTGGAGGTATTTGATGCTACAGAAATATAGTTGTGTAAAATTTATAAAGTTAACTCTTCTTTACAACGATGCCAAAATCTTGATATGGTATTTTATAAATAATAAAGTTAAGCTCATAATAAAGTTAAGCTCTTAAATTAAGCTCTTAAAGTTGGTATTCTACACAATTATACATATCGTTATCAAGTAATATATGACCTTCTATTTAAGTCCCAAATATCGGTCCGATGAGGAAGGTTTAAATTTGAAATGACAAATGAACTAGGAAATTCATTGAATTAAAATGAAGTTATTGTCACTAATTTTGAATGTTTAAGATACTATAAAAGCTAAATTTTTAATTACTAGAAGAATTTAAATGCAGAGTTTTAAAAAAGTAACTATTAAACTATGTTTATATGATGGAGTTTTCTTATATGAAAAACATCTTTCCCACTACAATGAATTTAACTGTGAAATGAGATGAGATAAATGGTTTTAATATCTATTGTGCCATTGTGCCAAATAGGAGCAATTTAACCATGATTCAGTATTATAGAAAATCATTGGCTAATCTTAGGTTTAGAAATCATTGGCTAATCTTAGGTTCTTAGGTTTAGTCCATAAATGTGTGGCTAGGCTAGGAGGATATTGGCTGTCACTCCAGAGCTCCCACTTCCGTTCTCATGAAGGCTAACTCTTGCTTTAGTTTTTACACACTAAGATCGAATTGAGGATTTTTAGTCTGTCACCCTAAAAAAATCTCCAATTCTACACCCAACAAAATATATTTCTCTATTTATTTGCACTTAATTCCATGAACAAAATACTCCTTTATGGACTTAAATGTGATTCTCACTCTGTTGTAGAACTCATACTCCATTTCCCGAATCATATGTTTCAGAACATATTTTAATAATTTAATTGGCCAGATCGAAAAGTAAATTAAGTGCAGAGTTGAAGAACCATCGAAATTTATTTTAAATTTTAACATTGGCACATCCAAATTATCTCTTCATTTCATCATATCTCAGAGTAGGGAGAAAGATAAAGGAAACTACTTGGACTTCATGAGAAATATACAACAAAACACAAATTTCATATATAAAGGGAAGTTCATACAATAATAATAAATAAATAACACTTATCTGAAATTTTTTCTCAAAGAAAATCTCTTGTAACCTCTCTTAAGAAATGTAGGGAGAAGAAATCTCTCACTTCTGTTCCTTTCCAACACTTCTTAGAGAAGAATTCACACTTAAACTCACCAAAAAAACTCAAAACTATAAAGAAAATAACTAACTAATGTTGTAGAATGGCGTGAAATGATGTAAAGTGGCAAGAAGGGGTGATGGATGGCTGAGAGAGATGAAGGAGAGCAATTTTTCTGATTAATTTTGGCTCTTAACAGAGCCTAGGGTCGGTTCTCCAATAGGTGCATTTAAAAACTCTTCAAAAAGGGTCTAAATTTGTCAAATCTTCTAGAAACAGGATCTGCACCAACACTGGCGCCAGAGGCCATTTAATTTAGTCTGTCTTCTATGTTAAATCATGCCGTCAGTGCTCAGTCTGGTGCCGTCGGTGCTCAGTCTGGCGCTGTCAGCACCGAACAATTTTTCAAATTTTCCATTTTTGACTCCAAATTTCATCCTTTTTACTTCCTTTTTCCTCAAGGTCCTAAAAATCAACAACCTGAAAAAAAACATAAAAAATGCCTTCCATTAAAGTGCAATATCACAATAAAATGAGTGTAAAATATGTGTATAAAAATGCATATATTTTTGGTGTATCAAAATCCCTCAAACTTAAACTTTTCTTGTCCTCAAGTAACTCCTTCACTACATAAAACTATAACTCATGGCAAAGATTTTAACTTCTAGATTTTTATATTTAAGTCCACTAAATACAATAGTATAACTTAAGAAATCTTTAAAATAGCTCCAGTTAATACTAAAGGTATAAGAATATCTAGCAGTCAAGTCGACGATTTTTGAATCTCTATTCTTTTCAAGGAAAATTGCAAATTATTCATTTTAAAGCCACTTAGAATATCCATATGAAAAAGAACTTCTTGAAACTTTACTAGTAAATATGCTAATATTGAAATATAAGTATAGAAAATGTAGCCAAGCCTTCTTCTTTAAGTTGATTCAAGTGAAACAAATTTTTAATTAGGCATCTTCTCAAGCTTCTCCTCACAACCTTTTTTTCTTTTTTTTAGGATCATTTTCAATCATTTTCTCTTCTTTCTTTTCTATTTTTTCTTTTTTTTTCTTTTTTTTTTATGTGAGGATTACTATATCTGGATAGCCTTTAATGATTTTGAACTTCACTATCCTCTTCTTGAAGTAAAAAAAATACTTTTCACCATCCTTCACTTTATAAATTTATATTAGCTTTAAAGATTTTTCATAAAGTTTTATTCTTTTCTTCTTTAAAGTTTTATTCGTTTTATTCTTTTCTTCTTACATGAATCTCTCAGATTTTTAATACTTTAAAAATACAAATTCCTTCACTTAAAATAGAGAAACATAGTCATATTCTATCATACCCAATATCTTAATCTCTAAAATTAACCTTTATTATTTAAAAATTTTTACTTAAGTTTACTATATATTTATAAAAATAGAAATGGTTATCTAAAGTTATCCTCTAATACCAAAGGTCATGTTAAATTTTAAAATATTTTGAAAATATAACTAATTGAGGACAAATAAAATTAAGTTTCTTTTCTTTAAAAAAGAATTTTTCTCCCCTCCCCCCACCAAACTTAAATTTGTAAAAGATTTTGCATGAAAAACTGAATAATAAAGGGTGAAAGAAAACATTTAATACATAAAGAAAAGGCATACATGTTGAATGTTCTAATTTGAAACTTAAATTTAAAATATTACAGGTGCTAATATGAAAAGCTACAAGACTTAAAACATTAAATAACACAAAATACATATAAAAATTTGTCGAGGGAGAGTTAAATACAAATACATCCAACAAAATACTAAAAACTAACAGCTTCTATTAGTTTCACAGATCTATTATTCACAACATAGCATACAATTAAAATAAAGTATCACAATCTACAAACAAATAGTCTCAATAATAAAATAGAACTAATTATAAATTAAGAAAATCTAACTAACACATTACCAATCGTCATCATCATCTTCTTCTTCTTCCACATCCAAATTCTACTGCAGATATAAAGTAAAAACAGGGTGAGTAGAAAACTGAACTGAGTGATCAACCCTCATGTATCCTCATGTATAGAAAACTGAACTGAGTGATCACCCCTCATGTATCTGATCATTGCATCATCATAAGCAGCATCATATTCAAATTTCTGTCTTATCAAATCATCATTGTGAGCATTCCTGGCCTCCATATTTTCCATTCTACTATCCATTCTCAAGATATCTCTCTATTGGATCATCATCGCTCCATAAGTTCCTGGATAGTAGGGGTACTAAAAGTACTTGAAGTAGAAGGAATATCCCTGGTCCTACTTACAGATCTCTATCCAACATGAGATTCGTAAGTCTTTATATTGGTAGGCCTAATAGGCTTTAAAGGTTCAATCCTTTTCTCATCTGCGCTAAAATCAATTCCTGCTTGTTCACATAGTGTGAAGGTCAGGGTGGGGTGAGCTAAATCACCAGTGGTCTCTCTCAAAGTAATAGATTGAGTGTTCTTATAAATAATAGGGCCTACATCTATCCTCATCACATGCTGGATACAGAAGTTCAAGATGACTCTATCCTTTGTTACCTCACTATGATGATTTGTTGGTATAATTCTTCCAGAAATAAAATAGTGCTAGGACTTAGATACAACTTTTAACATAGAAAGAAGAAAGTTTACCTTAACGCCATTCTTCACCTTCCAGGTTCCTCTTCCATCAGTAAGAAAAGAAATAACCTCATCCAAGGTCTCATTTATAGTAGAAAACGATTTGTACTTGCAGCTATACACATCTTCTAACTGATAAAATTCTTTAATCTTCCTTGGAGTAAACTCCACCATTTTCTCTCGAACAAACACATAGTTTTCAAAAGTCTCCTTGAAATTGGCATAGAACTCCATCCCTACACCGATAATCACCTCAGCAGTAAAGTGGCAAAAATTCTCCCACTGTCGAGCATTGATTAATCTCTCGACTTCTCCTCCCAAATTTTTAAATCCTCGATTTGGAATCAGTTTTTTAGTTGCAAGTAGACTATTGAAGCAAATGTTGACCTTGTAGTTGACAAACCTTCAATCATCAAAATCTACCTTTCGCTTTCCTTTGCTCATTATAAGTGTCATAGTAAATCTATGAAAATTTGATAAAATCAAAAAAATTCCCAAAAGTTCCGAAAATCACAATGTGGAACGTTTTAAAATTAAATCTACTAAGTAAGAGTTCTTCACCAAAGGATTTTCTCAAAATCTTTCAAAAAAATCTCAAAATTTTGGATCTCGGCAATGTAAGATAAATCCTCGGTGAAAATAAAAAATTTTGAGTTCAAAGTGTAGCGCTTACCTACAGAAGATGAAATCCAAACTTTGTTTGCCTTAAAATCACCTCAAATTTGAGCAATAGCAAGCCCTAAATGCAAAAAAAATGGAGGTTGAAGGTGATTCAAAGGTTAAAAATGGTGTTTTACTATGCAAATAACAAATTTTAAGGGTGTTTGGGTCGGTTCGGGTCGAGGTCGCTGTCGGCGCCCATGCTGGCGCTAGTGGCCAAAAAATTCATATTTTGATTTTTTTCAAATTTCAATTTTTGTTTCAATTTACTCGAAAGTCTATTAGTCTTTTTGAACACTAATTTTCATCTAAAAATAATTCTCAAACAAACATTTTTACAAACAACACTAAACTAACTTTTATATATGAAAATGCACTTTTTACAAATACATTTTTCTAATCATACTTCCACATCCTTAATACAAACTAAATTAAAATTTAACGTCAAAATCAAGCCACAACACTAGAATGCTGACACAAAACTATACATAATCAAAGTGAATAGAGTTCTGAAGCAAAGTAAAGTAAATCAAATCCACACAATTACATTAAAAACATAAGTATTCTATACTAGTAGAGAGTCCAACTTCTTCAATTATTCTGCCTCTTCTTTAGTACTTTCTCCTCCTCTAATATCTCCCATAGACTGGTAATGGACATACACAATGTAGAAGGGTCAGTACGGGAATTGATCAGTTAAATTTTCATCGATCAATCCATTTTTCTTAAACATCTGCACCAATCATTCTTCAATTGTCCCAGTATAATCAAAGTTCTCCTCCAATCTAGGTGATAAAAAAGGTAGTTAAGATTTTCTATTGCATTCGTAATACTTCAAAGTTCTCTTCCTATTTTCTTCATTTTATTCTCTAAAGCTATTGAACTTCCAACTGCTGGTGGCATCAATGGTGTTGAAGCATGTGATGAATTATCCAAAATAAAATATAATGCTTCATTTTCATTCCCTATATAATTTCCATAAATAGCAATCATGAGCTCATATGATAATAAAACTTTCTCCCAACTTTCATATGGAAATTGAGACTGACTGTAAAGTAGGAAATTTGTGGAAGGATGCCCCAGTCCATATATTGGCCCTTCATAATAATAATACCCATAACAGATTTAAAAATAATCGACCCCACATCAATGGGTTTTTCCATTTGAATGCAATAGTTTAGAATGACACTTTCTCTTATACCTCTAATAATGTTCATGGTAGAGAGTAATTTTGCAGATATGAAGAAATGCCATTGTTTTGATATTAGATTAAGCAGTGAAGCAGAGAAACTAATGTATCCCTCATCTCTGATTTTCCAATTATCATTTTCATCCATCAGAAAATTATTTACATCTTGCATCATATCTCTCATTGGGATAAAATTTGTATAATTATAGATTGGAACGTTTTCTATGTTATACAAATAATTAATCCTAATCGGAGTAAATGATACAGCCTTACCTCAAACAAAGACGACTCCTTGGGTAATTCCATGTAAGTTAGCATAGAATTCCTTTACCACTGGTACTACAACTACAACGGTAGTGTAGCACAGAACTTCCCAATGTCTTTGCACAATGATTTTCTTAATTTGTGAACTTGGATTACTTAATCCATGATTGACAAAGCCTCTCTCTTTGATAAGTCTCTTCTTCGTGATGACTTTGTCGCATAATCTTTACGCATCAAAATTGATAAACTTTCTTCTATTAAAAACTCTATACCATGAAGTATTTATGGAATTGGAAGCCATGAAATTTGAAATTAGGAAGTTTCTGGACATCCAAGGCAGTTTTTAGGACTTTAAAAACAGCTCTCGGCAGTTATGGAGGAGCAAAATCCAGCCAAAGTCCGCTGAATTCACTCTGTACGTGCAAAACTGTCCGGGACACCGTCGACGCTCCCTATGGCGCTGTCGGCGCCATGGTATATTAGGCGGGCACCGTCGGCGCTAGAGACCATATTCGTGTCTTTTAATTTTTTTGTTCAATTTGATTCCAAATTTTCCTCCAATACCAATATTTTTCTTAAAAATATTTGTCTTAATTTATGATATATATAATTGTGTAGGACTTTAAAAATACTATTATTTCCTAATACATAAACACAACTTGTTAAAGAAAACACTTGTTAAAGAAAATAGTAATATATAGATATATAGATTTATATATGGGTTGCCTTCCACAAAGCGCTTGGTTTAACTTCATCAGTCCAACGCACCAATGTTTATTCAAGATGTCTAAACATCAAGATTTATTTAAATAAACTTCTTTAAATTTCATTAAAACTTCTTTAAATTTTGGTATGTGTCCTTCATAAAAATGTTTCAATCAATGCCCATTAACTTTAAATACCATTCCAGTTTTAGGATCTTTAATAACAACAGTTCCATAGTGATAGACTATAATCACTTTAAATGATCCTAACCATCTAGATTTCAATTTTCCTGGAAATAATCTCAATCTTGTATTATATAGTAGAACTTCTTGTCCAGGTTCAAATTTCTTCTTAACGATCTTTCGATCATGCCATAATTTCATTTTCTCTTTATAGTTTTTTGCATTATTATATGCTTCATTTCTAATCTTCTCAAGTATATTGAGTTGCAATAATCTTTTCTCACCAACATCTATTAGATTAAAGTTAAATTCCTTAATAGCCCAAAATGCTTTATGCTCCAATTTTACTGGTAAGTGGCATGTTTTTCCAAAAATAAGTCTATATGGGGACATTCCTAAAAGAGTCTTATAAGCAGTTATGTATGCCCATAATGCCGTATCTAATCTAGCAGACTAATCCAATTTATAGGGATTTACAGCTTTTTTTAAAATTTATTTTATTTCATGATTTGATATTTTTACTAGACCGCTAGTGCATTCCATATCTTGTAAAAAAATTTTTATTTAAAAATTTAGAAACACTCCAAGCATCACAATTAGGTACAATAATAGCTTCAATCCATTTGGAAATATAATCAACAACAAATTGTCCTCCAAATTTAGAATCTTGACACCTTTCAATTATTTGTTGAGTTTCTTTATAAGGCACATACCTTCTAATAATTAGATCTTTATATTATTTATATAAATATGGGTCATCCCAAAAATAGAATTTTGAATCATATATAAATTTATTTAATTATTGATTCTTCATATCAGGCGGTAGAATATCACTTACAATATAATTTACTATATCGGCAACCACGACATATTAATTTCATCAATATTATATAATTGTTCATCAGGGAAATTTTCTAAATTTTCATTTGCAAAATTAGTTAATATTTCTTTTTCTAGTCTAGACAAATAATCAACTATTTGATTATCATTTCCTTTTATATTAACTACAGTAAAATCAAACTCTTGCAATAAAAGTATCCATCTAACAACCTTTTTTGCATTAAATATTTGATAGCAGAATGATCTATATGCACTATACATTTGGTTCCAATCAAGTGAGGTCTAAATTAATCAAAGGCATAAACAATAGCTAATAACTCTCTTTCAGTAGTAGTGTAGTTAATTTGAGCATCATTTAAAGTTTTACTAGCATAATATATTACTTTAAAAACATTGTTGTGTCTTTGTCCTAAAACAGCTACTATAACATAATCACTAACACCACACATTATTTCAAATGGTTTCTCCCAATCAGGTGGGACTATTATAGGTGCAGTGATTAATTTTTGTTTCAATAATTCAAATGTTTTAATGCATTCCTCATTAAAATCAAATTTTTTATCTTCTTCTAAAAGTTGGCATAATGGCTTAGTTATTTTTGAAAAAAAATTTATGTAACCCATGTAGAAACCAGCATGCCCTAGAAAACTTCTTACGCCTCTGACCGTAGTTGGGGGTGATAATTTTTTAATAACTTGAACTTTTATAGGATCTGCTGCCATGTCATTTTCAGAAATTTTATGCCCATATACAATTCCTCCTGCAACCATAAATTGACATTTTTCCCGATTTAGTATTAAGTTGATTTTTTCACATAATTCCAGAACTTTTTCTAAATTATTTAAACATAATTTAAATGAAGTCCTAAACAAAGAGATATCATCCTTAAATACTTCCATTCCATGTTCAATCAAATTACTAAATATTGACATCATTACTAAATCTAAATATTGACATCATACATATTTGAAATGTCGCAGGTGCATTGCGTAGTCCAAAAGGCATTCTATGAAAAGCAAATGTTCCCTAAGGGCTTGTAAATGTTGTCTTCTCTTGATCTTCAGAAGTAATTAAAATTTGATGATAACCGGTATATCCATCTAAAAAGCAGTAATATTTGTTTCCAGCCATTCTATCCAACCTTTGATCTAGAAAGGGTAAAGGAAAGTGATCTTTCATAGTGGCCATGTCTAATTTTCTATAGTCTATACAATTTCACCAACCAGTAACTTTTCTTATTATAATTAATTCATTTTTCTCATTTACTTGAACGACCACTCCTCCTTTCTTTGGAATACAGTGAATTGGGTTTACCCAAGCACTATCTGAAATAAGATATGTAATTCCAGCATCTGACCATTTTAAATTTTTTTTTAACAACTTTTTTTATTATTGGGTTTAATCTCCTTTGAGGTTCAACTTTAGGTTCATATTTTTCATCTAATATAATTCTGTGCATACAAATTGAAGGACTACATCCTTTAGTATCTGCTAAAGTCCATCCAAAAGCCTTTTTATATCTTTTTAACATTTCTCTTAATTTATGTTCTTGAATCTCAGTTAAATCAAAAGATATAATAATAGGCAATGTAGATGAATCTCCTAAAAACACATATTTTAAATGAGTAGGTAATACTTTCAGTTCAAGTTTTGGTGGTTTAATACTTTAAGGAATGAGATTTTTATTATCATGTTCCAACAAATATAAAGTTTCAAATTTTCCCTGAATATAATCTAATTTTTCTTCTTTCATTTCATCCTCATTCTCAATAAATTCTTCTTTCCTTAATATTTCTTCAAACTCTTTCTTAAATTTCTCATTACTTAGATAATCAGTAACTTCCATTTTAAAATTAAAACATTCATTGTCTTTTTCTATTATTGGATATTCATAGCTTTTGCAATATTAAATGTTACTTCTTGATCATTAACGCTCATTATTAATTCTCCTTTTTGCACATCTATCACAGCTCTCCCTGTTGTAAGAAATGGTCTCCCTAAAATAATAGGGATCTCTTTATCTTCCTCTATATCTAATACTATAAAGTCTACAGGAAAAATAAATTTATCCACTTTAAATAATACATCTTCTATAACTCCTTTAGAATAAGTTTTTGATCGATCAGCTAACTGAAGAGTTATATTAATAGAGGAAATCTCTCCTAAATCTAAACGTTTAAAAATTGATAGAGGCATAAGATTAATACTTGCTCCTAAATAACATAAGGCTTTTCCATAGAACTTTTCACCAATTGCACAATGTATAGTAAAAGTACCAGTATCTTTTAATTTTCAAAAAGCTTCTTCTGAATAATAGCACTACAATCTTCATTAAGTGCAACGATCTCATGATTTATGAGCTTCCTTTTCTTGTTTAGTACATTTTCATAAATTTCACATAACTTGGCATTTGCTCCAAAGCCTTAATTAAAGGAATGTTTATCGTTAATTTTTTAAGAACTTTCAAAAATTTTGTAAATTGTTTATCTTTGTTCTTCTGCTTCAGTCGTTGAGGAAACGAAGGTTAATGGAGAAAATGGTTTCTAGGAGAACTTGTGTTTGTTCATTTTCATTTTGGTCACTTTCCATCTCTTCCTTCTCCTCATCCACTTCAGTTTCTCTTTAGATTCTTGTTTCAACTTGTTTTCCATTTCATAATTGAATGGCTTTAATTTGCTCCTTATCTTGATCTTTAGGATTAACTTCCATAGTACTCGGAAGATTTCCTGAAGGTTTGTTACTAAGTGCAGTAGCAATATGTCCTAATTGATTTTCAATATTTTTAATAGCAGCCCCTTGATTTTGTATTTGATTTCCCATATTCAACATTACTTCTTC
>NW_018165328.1:0-263 GCF_001263595.1 Phalaenopsis equestris | reverse complement strand
TATTTTTAAAAACCTTAAAATGATTTTTAAGGCTTAAAAATAGAATTTTCACCAAAATAATTCTAAAAAATCAAATAAAAATTAGAAAAACACAAAATAAATTTCTCTGGGTTTCCTGACCATAGAGAAATTTTTTAAAAATATAAAACATATTTTTCAACTTATAAAATATTTTATTTTTTTTAAAATCCCCAAAACTTCAATTAATTTTAATAAATCAACAAAAACTCAAAAAATTATGACATTTTGGCCAAATGACTTTC
>NW_018165327.1:174287-183270 GCF_001263595.1 Phalaenopsis equestris | reverse complement strand
GAGAATTTATGGTGTTGAACTCATAGATATGTGTCCTATGAAAAAGGTTGAAATAGTTGAGGAAAATGTGCAAAATTTTATGAGGTTTTGTGTAGAATGTGAAATTTCACAAGGATGTGAAGAGTTAATGTAGACAATGATAGTAGTGTTGCGCGAGCAAAGAGTAAGAGACCTCAAAATCAAGAGAATCAACCAAACAGATTTATTTTCTTTTCTTATTATTTTTATCACGTTTAATTTTCAAAATATGTTTTCTAAAATTTAATTTTTGTTGGTTGATTGATTTTCAAAAGAGTGTTTTATTTAAACTTTATTATTAAGTTTTATTGTTTTGTTCTTTATTCATTGTAATCTCAAACCAACGTATGGTTCGTGGCTTTTATCCATCACACCAAAAAGGGTAATTGAATAAACAGACAAAATTCTAAAAGAGATTTCATTAATTTGTCCCAATAAATGTTACAGATTAAGTGTAGGCCAAAGCCTCAAAAAGTACAATTATGTTGATTGCATCAAATTACATCCAACAATATCCCATGCCAAGTACATATCATAGGTTGAGCATGTCTAATACATATCATACTGCTGTGAAAAAAATGCAGTAAAAAAAGGAATCCTCTGAGTGTCCATCTTTGGTGAGGCAAGCTCTTGATCGAGCTAACCTTCTAAGCCACGCTACAGGACATAAGTTCCCTTTGCATGTGCTTAGAGGTGCAACCCTCTCATAGCTCGTATGGCAGTAGTTCTTCCAATTCCGGGTTTGGTAGGAATATATAAGGCATTTTGTTGTTATCCATCCTCCAGAAGGTTACAGACACCATACAGTGTCGTACCCCTGGGATACAGTGTTTGGTGACTTATGCTCTGTTTCCTTTAACGAACAGGTAGTGGAATTTCCACGGATCCTCTGAATTTGCCAGGGCCAATGATATTTATTTTCTTTTCCAAATAGGATGTTGCTCTTGCTCATGAATGAGATCATGCAGAAAGGCTTCATAAAGTCATGATGGTCAATGTGCGGAGGTATACAGTCTCCTTCATCATATATGTTGATAATACAGCTGTTAGGAATACAGTCAGCTGGAAGTATGCTCCATAAGACCATTATTTTAAATATCCATTTTATCATGGGAGGTAGTGGATCCACCTGATCATGTCTCAGAATCCCAGGATGATTTCTTTGTCTATCGTTAGTGAAGTTGTAACAACAGCCGCATTGTATAGTGATCATGCTCTTTCCTTCTAATATGTTGATGAACCTTCCTTGCACTTCTTCATAGAATTCAAATTCTCTTTTGTTTAATTTGCTCATCTTGTAGTATTCTGATGTACTGATGATCAACTGTTGTCACGGATATTCCCTAATTTCAACATCGGCGAGAAGGTGATGTCTCTGTCTACAGTGGAATATATGACCCTACGTCCAACGGGACATACGGCTCTGTACCCAATGGAATATATGGTTTCTCCATCGGGTGATCAGTGGTCTGGAATTCATCGCCATTGGATGTGTACTCCTCTAAACTACTGTAGCGCTCCAAGTGGAGGACGTTGCAGTACGGGCACTCTACAAATGCCTCTGTAGCTAACGTACGCGCAGGTATCTCGACGTTGCAGTTCAGGCAACCCATGCAAAGAACATCTGAAGCTGGTAGTATTTCCAGCTCTGTAACAAATCCCGACTCATCATCTATAGCGAGAAAGCTGGAAGAGGTCTCTCTTAGGCCTGGATTATATATGTTCCTCTCAGGAATAGGGGTTAGCAAGTTCTCCGCCTCTTTCTGACGTCTTCTTTCTTCAAGAAAGCTCTATGCTTTTGATGACTAGGATTGCTACACTGAGTTCTTCGTAGTGGTGCATCTGGTAGTCTTTCGTTATCGGCAGCGACTAGGCCTCCAATTGGCGTAGCTATCATGGATGGTAGGCGACTGGTCCCCTCCATCGGGTCTTGTTGTACCATTACATTTTTCCCCTTTAGTGAGGAACTATCTCTAGTGCCCAACCTTAGTAGTGAGGGTAGCCCTTCTTTTTCCTGATGCTGATCAAATTCATCAGAACCTCATAGTCCATGTCAACTTGAATGAAGTCCATGTCGAAGTCTATGGTATCACCCTGCGGTGCCCTTTCCTTGTTAAGTGCGAGATTCCAGCCATCTTTGAAATCAAAGATCAGCCTCTGGCCTGACATTTCTCTACAAAACAAAATAAAGTATTTATTAAAGGAAATTTTAGTTTATGTTGGTGAGAACATGATTTATTTATGTATATATTTCATTTAATTTAGTAGAATATCAAGTTTAAAAAGAGAAAATTGAAGTGTGTAATTTAAATTTTTTTTTATTATTTTGAGGTTAATTTTATTACAAAATTTTTGGACCCGGTCACATTTGGCCAAATAGATAAGCTCAGAATAATAAAAGTTTCAAAATTTTAAATCAAGCGATGTCAAGCAATGTCAAGTTGCATAGTATGTCTTCAAGTATCGTTTGTTAATCAGAAACATGGGTCTTTTGCCTCGGAAATCCACTAACTGGTAGGCTCCTCCTACGTAGACCTTTTCTACGACAAATGGTCCCTCCCAAGTTGGCTAGAATTTTCCACCTACCTTGCGACATGAAAGAATAGACCTTTTGAGCAGCAGGACAAGGTCACCAACTTTGAATGTCCTTGGGCGGACCAATTTGTCATGAGCTTGTACCATCCTTGCCTGGTAAAGTTCCACGTATTGTTGTGCTTCAAGTCATTTTCCCTCAAGACTCTCTAGTTCTTCAAGTTTAAGTTTTGCACTTCCTTTTTTTCTAAGTTGGTTGACAGCAATGACTTTGAGAGATGATGTCTGGATTTCTAACGGTAGTACAACTTCGGACCCGTACACGAGCATGTAAGGTGTATACTGAGTGAGAGTCCTAAACGTTGTCTGGTAGGCCCACAAAGCTTCTAATAATTTATTGTGCTAATCTCTTTTGTTTTCATCTAAAATCTTCCTTAAAATCTATACCAATGTCTTGTTGAAGGCTTCAGCCAATTCATTTACTCTGGGATAGTAAATTGTAGAGTATCTCTAACCTATCCCGTGTCGTTTGATGAAATTTTTTATTTTTGTGCTTTTAAAGGCTGTCCCATTATCAAAAATTATTCTTGGCGGTACTACAAAACGGTAGACGATTTGGCTTTTGAAGAATTGAAGGACGTGTTGTGCTGTAACCTCTCATAGCGGCATTGCCTGTGCCCATTTGCAGAAGTAATATATAGCAGCAAGTATAAATTTGTGTCCTTTGGAGGATGGAGGGTCTATCAAACCTATTATGTCCGTGCCCCAACACTCGAATGGCCACAAGGCAACGATTGTGTGTAGCACATTGGGAGGTTGGCGTAAGACCACCCTATGCACTTGACGCTGGTGACATTTTCTGGCTGTATTCATGTAGTCAGACATCATTGCTGGCCAATAATATCCGAGTCTCTTAATCTTCATTTTTATCTTTGGTCCCAACTGGTGAGCGCAATCCGACATGTACTTCTTTGACAATATTTCGTGCCTCGACCTTGCTTAAACATCGTAGCCACATTTGGTCGAACGATCTCCTGTAGAGGACATCACCTACTACAACATATGACATAGCCCTTTTTGTAATGTGATGTGCTTCAGACTTATCCTCTGGTAGCTTTTCAGTTTGCAAATATTATATCAATGACTTGTGCCAATCTTCGTTGATGTCAGCAACCGCAATCATCATTTCTTCTTCTTTCCTAAGCTTGTGTAGATTCTTAAGGTTGATTCAAGATAAAACCTGTCTTCCTTGTACTGTAATGTCAATGGAATCCTCCGGGGGACATGCCAATTCCTTAGCTAGTTTTGCTAGTGCGTCGGCATGGATGTTATCTCCCTAAGGAATCCGGTAGAAAGTTACGTTAGGGATCTGCTCCAACAGCTTCATTGTATACCAGTGGTATTCTGCTAGCCTTGGTTTCAAAATATTGTATTGTCCGGCAAGTTGTTGAATGACGAGTTATGAGTCACCATAGATGGAAATGTCTGTTATATCTATCGAGACTAACAAATCTAATTCGGTGATCAAGGCTTCATATTCTACTTTGTTGTTGGTACATGACTCTGTCAGGTGATAGGAGAACCTCAGCATACCCTTATCTGCCGTGATAAAGATCAAACCAATCCTTGCTTTGTCCGGTATAACTGTGCCTGATCTTTTGTTTTTTCTGGCTGACGAAGCTCCGTCAAAGTACATTTTCCAGTGTTGTGCACTGAAGAATTCTATTTGTAGTACCTGCTCATTTGGTAACTCATCATTAAGAGGGGCCCTAGCTCAAAGTGGGTGTGCAGCAAGAAAATCTGTTAAATTTTGTCCCTTGATAGCACAAAGGGGAACAAAAGTTATATCAAATTACAATAAGATCATCTACCATCTTGCTAGACGTCCGGAGAGTGTTGGTGGGGTCATCAAATATTGCAACGGATTGACATTTGAAATTAGGGTAATCTTATGACAAAGAATGTAATGTCTAAGCTTCTGTGTGGTAAAAATCAACGCTAGACAATGCTTCTCAATAGGTGGATACCTTATCTCCGTCGGTATTAGGCGGTGACTCAAGTAGTAAAGTGCATTCTCTATACCCTCGACATTGACTTGGACTAAGAGGGCTCCAAGAGAGTCGTCTAAGGCATGTGTATAAAGTATCAAAGGTTTCCCTAGGATAGGGGCTGCCAAAATAGGAGGTATTATTAAATATTTTTTAATTCGAAAGCCCATTGGCATTTCTCTTTCCAAATAAATTTGGTTTCCTTTTTAATTAATGCCAAGAAGGCTGACGCCTACCTCAGAGATTAGAAATAAAGCGTCTCAGATATGCCAACCTCCCTTGAAAAGAATGCAGTTGTTTCAAGGTCTTAGGAGGAGGCATTTTCAAGATAGCTTTAATCTTATTTGGGTCGACCTCGATTCTTCAATGATGGACAACGAATCCTAGAAACTTCTTAGAGGTAACACCAAAGACGCACTTTAAGAGATTCATTTTAAGGTCTCAAATCATACAAATGGTCTATTTTTTGTTTACTTTTGATGACCAAATCATCCACGTAGCATTCTACTTAGTTGTTAATGAGATCAACAAAAAATATTTGTCATTGTACATTGGTATATTGCTCTAGCGTTCTTTAGGTCGAATGACATTACTGTGTAGCAGAAAATTCCAATTGGTGTTCTAAAGGCTGTAAGTGGTGCATCCTTGAGAGCCATCTTGATTTGGTTGTATCCCGATGATCCATCCATGAAAGAGAAAATTTCATGTGCTGAAGTGATATCCACCATCATTTTTGGTATCGGTAATGAAAATTCACCTTTTGGTCATGCTTTGTTTAAATCCCTGAAGTCGACACAAACACGAATTTGTCCATTTTTCTTCTTGACGGGAACAATATTGGCTAACCATGTGGGGTATTGCTCTTGTTTTACAAAGTTAGTGTCTATTAATTTCTTCACCTCAGCAATTACTTGTTGCTCTATTTTGAGGCGCATCCTTCTAGGAGCTTGTTTTACTGGGGTTATATTCTTGTCTACCCCAAGTTTATGAACTGCAACCTCTGCTGACAGTCCTGGCATTTCATCATAACTCCATGTGAAGCAATCTTTGAATTATGTTAACAATTTGATCAATTGTAAAGATTTATCATTGTTAAGTAAATAACTTATAAATGTAGGTCGGGGTTGTTCTCAGTCCCGAGGTTAATTTCCTTCAACTCGTCAACAGTTGACTTGATTTCCTCCTCAAATTCCGGCAGAGCATCTCCTAATTAGCAAGTAAAAGCAATTTAACTTAGGATCAGAAGAGAATTAGAAGGTAGAGTTAAAAAAAAAGACTGAAGTAGAGAAAGAAGATATTGAAGAACCAAAAGAGGACACTCCGAAAGATTTAGGGAGACCTATTTTTCCACTTAAAGTTGACTAAGAAAAATCACCACCTTCATTTCCTCAGAGGCTGTGACAACCAAAGTTGGATAAGCAAATTTCAAAATTTCTAGAAATTTTGAAGAAGTTTACAATTAATATTCCATTTGCTAAAGCTCTATAATAAATGTCAAGCTATGTGAAGTTTATGAAAGATATTCTTAATAGGAAACGAAGTTTGAAGATAATGAGATTGTTGCACTTAGTGAGAAGTGCAGTGCTATAATTTAGAAAAAGCTTCCTGAAAAGCTTAAAGATCTTGGTAGCTTCACAATTCTATTTGCAATAGAAGACAAATTTAATGAGAAAGCTTTATGTGATTTAGGTGCAAGCATCAATCTTATGCCATTATCGATATTTAAAAGATTGTGATTAAAAGAAATTACCCCTAGTACTGTAACTCTGCAGTTAGCAGATCGTTCAATAACATATCCTAAAGGATTTATAAAAGATGTCTAGTGAAAGTGGATCAAATTATCTTTCCTGTTGATTTCATTGTGCTAGATATGAAAAAAGATAAGGAAATATCTATCATTTTGGGGAGACCTTTCCTACACACAAAAAGAGCAATGATA
The DNA here is from genome assembly GCF_001263595.1 of Phalaenopsis equestris. NCBI lineage: Eukaryota > Viridiplantae > Streptophyta > Magnoliopsida > Asparagales > Orchidaceae > Phalaenopsis > Phalaenopsis equestris. Next base: position 176,733 of record NW_018165327.1, on the reverse strand, counting down.
GATGTGCAGAAAAGAGAATTAACTATTCACGTCAATGATCAAACAGTTACATTTAATATTTCCAAATCATTGAAATATCCTACAAAAGGTAAAGATGATGAATGCTATAGAATGGATGCTATAAGATATTTAAGTGAATGTCATTTCAAAACATGAAGAGAAATCTGAAATGAAAAAGTTGGAACACAAGCAAGAAGAGGAATTAGATCAATATGAAGATTTATATAAGGAAGATTCAAATTATGTTCGAGAAAGTTTTGAAGTTTTGGACACGATAGAAAAAGATACATCTTTTTGTCCATCAATTGAAAAATCTCGTGAGCTTGAGTTGAAGTTACTTTTTGAACATTTGAAGTATGCCTTTTTAGGAGATTCATTTACATTACCTGTTATAATTTCCTCAAAATTAACTACAGAAGAAGAAGAAAGTTTGATGAACACTTTAAAAATTTTTAAGAAAGCCTTTGGATGGACATTTGTTAATATTAAAGGAATCAGTCCTTTAATTTGTATGCATAGAATTCATATGGAAGAGAACTGCAAACCTAGTGTTGATCCGCAAAGAGATTGAATCCTATTATGAAAGAAGTTGTTAAGAAAGAAATTTTAAAGTGGTTAGATGTTGGAATTATCTACTGTATTTTAGATAGGGCATGAGTTAGTCCAATTCACTACATTCCTAAGAAAGGAGGAGTAACTGTGACTTTAAATGAACATGACAAGTTAATACCAACTAGATAAGTCACAGAATGGTGAATATGCATAGATTATAAAAAATTAAATCTCACCATTATGATATATCATTTTCCACTTCCCTTTCTAAATGAAATGTTGGATAGACTAGCTGAGCATAAATACTTTTGTTTTCTGGATGGATATACTGATTATCACTAAATACAAATAGCTCCTGTGAATCAAGAAAAAATAATTTTTACCAGTCCTTATGGTACATTTACTTTTAGAAGAATGCTCATTGGTTTATATAATGTACCTGCTGTATTTCAAAGATGTATGATGGCTATTTTTTGTGATTTAATTGAAAAAGTGATTAAAGTTATTATGGATGATTTTTTAATGTTTGGAACTTCATTTGAATCATGCTTAAGACATTTATCAAAAGTTCGTAAGTACTATGAATAAAGAAATTTAGTCCTTAATTGGGAAAAATACCAATTTATGGTAGTATGAGGAATAATTTGGGACATCAAATTTTAGAAAATTGTATGGAAGTAGACCCTGCAATAATTCAAGTGATCGCTAATTTACCTCACCCAACAAGTGTGAAGGAAATTAGGAGTTTTTTGGACATGCTGGATTCTACAGGCGATATATTAAAGACTTTTCAAAAATTGGTAAGCCTTTATGTCATTTACTTGAAAAAGATTCAATTTTTAATTTTGATAAAGAGTGCCTAAAAGCTTTTGAATTAGTAAAAGAAAAATTAGTCACATCACTAATTATTTTTTTACCATATTGGGGAAAACCTTTTGAATTAATGTGTGATACTAGTGATTATGCTATTGGAGCTGTTTTAAAACAAAAGCATGATTAGATTTTCAAAGTTATCTGCTATGGTAGCAGAACTCTTAATGTTGCTCGAATTAATTATACCATAAATGAGAAAGAGTTACCAGTTGTAGTATATGATTTTAATAAATTTTCATCATACTTAATTGTAATTTAATGTATTGTACATATAGATCATTCTACTATTAAGTATTTAATGAAAAGGAAGGATGCAAAACCAAGACTTGTACGATTTCTTCTTCATTACATTTTTAAGAGAGAATTGAGAGTGCTTTCATAGAGGGAAAGTGCTTAAAGAGAACTTCTAGGGATTTTCTTGGGAAGGAGTGTAAGATAAGTTGTGTCTTTTATTTTTTTGTTTTGTAAACTTATTTTTATATATGAAATCCATGTTTTGTTGTTTTTTTCTCATGAATTCTAAGCATTTTTCTTTAACCTTCTCCCTACTATGAGATATGGTTTTGTGAATAATTGATTTTATTTTATATGATTTTAAATTTTAAAAATTTGTAATGATTTAAACTTAGATCTTCATTTATTTATTGATCTGGCCAATTGAAATGTTAAACTGTGTTGAGAAACAGATGATCCGAGAGGGCTATGATTTTTACAGCATGGTGAGAGTCACATTCAATTTTATGGGTGAGAATGTAATCCATTGGGTTGAGTGCAAATAAATAAGAAAATATACTTTGTTGGACGCAAATAAAGAGATTTTAAGGTGACAAATTAAAATTCCTAATTTGGTCCAGTTGATTGAAAGCTAATGCAAGATTGTTAGCCGTCAGGTGAGGGAAAAGTGAGTTCTGGAGTGAGAGTCGGTATCCTCCCAACCTAACCATAGAATTAGGGACCAAACTCTAAATTAGTCAATGTGCTTTATACACATGAAAGAGGGTAAGGAATAGGATATATATAT
>NW_018165327.1:172153-174274 GCF_001263595.1 Phalaenopsis equestris | reverse complement strand
TTCCTCGAATATAGGATGGTGGCGGCTAGACCTAGCTGCACTCTGGTGATAGAGCTGCTTGGAGAAGTGGTGGTGCTGGATAAAGAAGCTTGCTTTCTCTTCAAGGGGTGCTTGAGGTTTGTGGAGTTTGCTGAGGTCTTGCCCTGGAAGATCTTTGTTGAATAGTGTTACTGTTCTATTGATTTGTTGAAGTTGTTGCTAATCTCTGCTCTTTATGTTTGGAGTTTTGGCCTTGGAATTGTATTGGTCCTTTCATCCTTTTTGTAGCTGTATTGTTTTCTGCTCCTTTTGATTTTGGAGTCCTGCTACTATTTTCATCATTTTACTGTTCTTGGCTTCTTTGGGTTGTGTTTCCTCAATGGCCTTCCCCATTGATGCTGATACCAATGCCTAATGGACCAAGGCAACCTTTGCTGATGTTGTTGGGAGTGGTGTTGAAGTGCATAAATCCTTTGACCACTTGGTTTTCCCATAATGTCTTCATGATGCTGCTGCTGGGAGGGGGGTTTGCCTCTTTGTCAATCCTTTAGGGTTGAAGGAAGGGGAACTTGCCATCATCTTTTCTCCCTAGGAAATCAATGAACTTAATGAAACAGTTAGGTTTACTCTGGTGGGTAAGTTTCAGTATGGCCACCCTAAGATGGACTTGGTAAGGAGGTACTTTGAGGACTTGAAACTTACAGGAGCTTGGAGACTGGGTTTAATAGATGGAAGGCACCTTCTGATTTCCTTATTTAATGAAGAAGATTATGCAAGGGTGTTTGCAAAACATACTTTGATCATTAATGGTGTCCCAATGAAATTACTGAAATGGACTCCAGAGTTCGATCCCACAAAGGAACCTCCTGTAGTTCCAATGTGGTTCAAGTTCCCTAATTTACCAATTTAGTATTTCCATCAGAATATGCTATTCAGCATTAGTAGAGTGCTTGGTTGCCCCCTGAAAATTGATGCCCCCACATATAATGTGGCCAGACCAGCTGGAGCTAGAGTCCTGGTTGAGAGGGACATTACTTTGCTTGATATAGAGAGGGTTTGGATTGGAACTACTGAGGAGGGTTTCTGGCAGAAGATAGTTGTGGAACAAAAGCCTGTCCACTACCAACATTGTAAAATGTTTGGACATAATGTGGAGATGTGCTATAGACTACACCCTCCAAATAAAAAAAGAGTTCCAGGGACTAGAACAACTAATTCCAAGCCAGTTGGGACAGCTTTTGATTTGGCTGGGGGTGTTGATGCTACTAATGTGGAGGTAAATAACACAATTGAGCTTATGCCAAGTAGTAATGCTGGGGAGCAAGAGGAAGAACTATGCATTAACAATAATTTAAAGGAAAAGATAATACAAGATGGCAGCTTTTTAAACAAAAACCCCTCTAGGGTTTAATTGTCTGGCAGATCTTCAAACTAAAGATTGGCAAGTCCAAAGAATCCATAAGAAGAAAAAAGGTAAAGTTGAAAATAAACAGCCTATGGAGGGACCTTCTAATGTGAATCACCTTCCTAGGACTAGGGGGAAAGGGAGGACCTTTTCTCAATGATTAAGTTTCTTATTTGGAATATTAGGGGATACTAATCCCTGGATAAATCTGTGGAAACTCCAAAAGAAGGTGGCAGCTAAGCTGAGGAAGTGGAATTGGGACACTATTGGTAATATACATGAGAACTTGATTAAATCTCAAAGTAAAGTGCTTAACATGGAAGACAGTTTCCAAAGGGGTTTGATTTCTGAAGTTGATCTCCATAAAGCTAATGAATAGTTGTTACTCCATAACAGTTACAAAGAATGTTTTCTGAAACCGAAAGCTGTTGTTACCAAATTTATGGAAGGAGATAGAACCTCAAGTTATTACCATGCTTGCATTAACTTTAGAAGGAAAAACAACATGATTTTATCTATTCAGGATTCTGCTAGCCATATGCTGACTAATGCTGAGAATATTGCCCAAGATGCTGTAAATTACTTTCAAAATATATTTAAGGAGCAGTCTCCTTCTAGAGCTTAAATCAAGATGGAAATATTCTCTGATTGCAAAGATTATGTCCATAATCTGAATCTAAATACCACTCCATTGGAAGGTGAAATTAAAGCTGCCTTGGACTCTATTGATGACCATA
>NW_018165327.1:139795-164981 GCF_001263595.1 Phalaenopsis equestris | reverse complement strand
GGTCCTGACTTTACTTGGAGAAGGGGTTCCATGTGGGAAAGACTTGACAGAATGCTTGTTAACTCAAAATGGGTTCAAACCTTGCCATTCACTGTCATTTCTCATTTGGCTGTGGCAGGTTCTGACCATAGGCCTCTCCTGTGCATAATCCAAAATGTTGAAAGCCCATATAAAGCTCCTTTCAAGTTTCAAAACATGTGGACTCTCCACGCTCATTTTGTGGAGGTAGTAGGTAAGGTTTGAAGGTCTGAAGGTGATACTAATCCCTGGATAAATCTGTGGAAACTTCAAAAGAAGGTGGCAGCTAAGTTGAGGAAGTGGAATTGGGACACTATTGGTAATATACATGAGAACTTAATTAAAGCTCAAGGGAAAGTGCTTAACATGGAAGACTATTTACAAAGTGGTTTGATTTTTAAAGTTAACCTCCATAAAGCTAATGAAGAGTTGTTACTCCATACCAGTTATACAGAATGTTTTCTGAAGCAGAAAGCTGCATTAACTTTAGAAACTCAAGTTATTACCGTGCTTGCATTAACTTTAGAAGGAAAAACAACATGATTTTATCTATTCAGGATTCTGCTGGCCATATGCTGATTGATGCTGAGAATATTGCCCAAGATGCTGTAAATTACTTTCAAAATATCTTTAAGGAGCAGTCTCCTTCTAGAGCTCAAATGAAGATGGAAATATTCTCTGATTGCAAAGATTATGTCCATAATCTGAATCTAAATACCACTCCATTGGAAGGTGAAATTAAAGCTGCCTTGGACTCTATTGATGACCATAAGGTAGCTGGCCCTGATGGCTTCTCTGCAAAATTTTATAAAGCCACTTGGAATACCATCTGTGGGGAGTTTGATAATGTTGTGCAAAGCTTCTTTAGAGGTATTGATCCCCCTAGATACTTTACTGCTTCCATTATAACCTTGATTCCTAAAAATTGCAGCAGGATAAGATGGGGAGATTTTAGACCAATTAGCCTCAACATGTAGGTGGTTTTGGCTTTAGGATTTTCAGCATCTTAGTGTCATTAATCTTTGTAAACTCTGGATAAAGTTTAGAGCTCAAGATAGTCTTTGGGCTTTGTTTATGAAGGGGAAATACTGCAGGACTGTACACCCTAACTTGGCTGAGAAGAAAGTTGGGGATTCCAGGCTGTGGACTAAACTTTTGGAGGCGAGGCATCAAGCTGAGGATATGTTTATTTTTAATTTCTGAGAAGGAAAAATTAATTTCTGGCTAGATAAATGGATTTGGAATGGGGAAAGAATTGACACTTCCAATCCAAACTTTGGAACTAAAGTGAAGGAATTCTGGTCTGAAAATCAATGTAATTGCAATTTGCTGGCAACCATCTTAACGGAAGAGCAAATGTATTGGGTGAAGAAAGCTAAAATCAATCCTGGAGAAAAAGATAGAATCATCACTAGACAGGCCCCCTCACAAAAACTTTCAACTTACATTTTCCAGCAACTGTATCATTGGCAACCTGTTATGTTGGGGAAATTTATTTGGGGGAAGTGGTTGACACCTTCAATATCCTTTTTTTGCTGGAGGCTGTGGAAATCTTTCCTACCTTGTGATGATATTTTGAAATTAAAAGGGCACAAGGGTCCCTCTTGCTGCTGGCTGTGTAGTAAGGATGAAGAAAGTCTGGAACATTTATTTTCTCATGTAGTTTCTCCCAAAGAGTTTGGTCTGGTCTGTTGAATCAGCTCAGCATTGATACTCTAAAAGTTAGTTGGCAGAACTTTTTGGAATGCTGGAAGGAGTGGCTGGAAGCTAAAATGATAATCATTCCTTGTGTTGGTGCCTGGTTCATTTGGATGTGCAAAAATCGAGTTAAGTATGAAAATATGAAACCTTTGGATAAGGCAGTGGTTTTAAATTATACTTCCTATCTGCAAAAGAATATAGTGCATCAGAAGTTTCCTAATATTTCCCAAATTTAGATGCCCGGTGGTATTAATATGAAGATAAGCAAGCCTACTTTGGTCCTTTGGACCCCCCACTTAAGGGATGGCTGAAGGCTAGTATTGATGGAAGTTTCTCTAAGGAGTCTGCTGGTGTGGGAGGAGTTATTAGGAACTATCAAGGAAAGTGCATTTTTTACTTTTCATCTCCTATTGATGTGCATTTCCAACACATTCTTAGAGAAGGAAACACTCCAGCACACAGTTTGGCAGTCAGGGGGAAGGAAACTGAAGAGATTGCTATAGGGACTATACCTATTAATCAGTTAGCTTTCCTACTACATGAGGACACCTTATCCATTCCTTATCTTCACTGTAGAAATTGATTATTTTCTGGGGGGTACATACAATGTCTTACTTAGATATCTATCTTACATTTTGTGAGCATGGTTGTAAGAGCTATATGGGGTAAGAGATCTGGGTGTAGGTTGAGTGATCTACCCTTTTTGTTTTGTAACTCAATTGTATGTTTAACATGTAAGGAGCCATAGATAGCTCTTTTCCAATATATATATATATATCTTTGTGTGTGTGTGTGTGTGTGTGTATAAGTTTAGAAAAATATAAAAACAAATCAATCTCATATCTTTCATAGTTTAAATGAAAGAGCACTGCACCTCAAGCCATGTACTTATTCCAAAAGATAAACATAAAACTTGAGGGTGAGGCTTGATCAAATAAACCAAGAAATATATAACATCCATTTGGTCTGCAAAACCATTTTATTTGTAAGCTGACAAGTTCCTCTTCTTAATACGACAAATTAATATGTATATATATATAATTAAAAGAGTATTTCGTGGCTCCTTACGCGTTAATCATAAAGTGGATGGATACAAAATTGGGGAGGGAAGGAGGATCCCTACTAAAAGTAAAGAGAAATACATTATATCCTAAGGGTTCCTCCATCTACATTACAAACCCACACAAAAAAAGAAAAAAAAAACACAAAAAGGGGGTCACTCCCTGAAATACATGTATCCCAACACCCAAAGTAGACATGTAACAGCAATGCAAAACTGAGGTGTGAGAAATGTGAGGCCAAAAATTCTTGCAAAGCTTCTGAATCCCAAACCGAGAAAATCAAAGGGGCAAAGTAACTGTCTTGGAAGAGCATCAACAATGCAAGGCATCTGCAGCATAAATCCTATGAGTAATACCTGTTTAAAAAGTTAAAACCTGCAAGGTGTTGGAGAATTAAAATATTAAGCCAGAAAGTCAAAAAGTAGATGCTGCTATAAGCATGTAAACTCCAGGTATGACAGACATGAAAATTTCCAAAGGCAGTGCAAAAATCATCAGGAGCCATGGGCTTCCAATCAACGAAATGAATCAGAGATATAACACCAGGTGCCTCAATATTATAAGAAGAGGTCTTCGATGCATAGAACCACCACATAAAGTTCAAGTACAAGAAAATACAGGCCTTAAACCGCACTTGCTTAACAGTTAACATACAATAGATCACGGCAAGCACCACAAAGGAATTCCAATCCGAGGAATTGTTGCAAAACATGGCCTCATTATTATAAATACATATATCCAAGTCTAGCCAAAAAGCATTCCAAATTAAATTAAGTCCCCAGTGAAACAGAAAATAGAAAAAAAGATATTAAGTCATAGCCAAAATGCCATGTTTAGGATTCCAAAGACTATAACAAACAATACCAAATTTGAAATCCACTATGTTCCCAATCAAAATAATACCATAAAGCCCCAAAGAAGTATAGAGCTCATTACTCAGGCTATAAAAAGCCCAAAGCAACCATCCATTAAAGCAAACAGAAAAAACAAACACCCTCCAGGTGTTTATAATCTTACGAAGCACAGTCACCAGAAAGGAGAGCCAAATAATATATCTCATATTGAAATAAGGGGTATAAAGAAACATGCCCCATTAAGATAAAGACAAATATCCAAGTCCAACTAAAAAGCATTTCAGTTCAAATTAATTCTCTAGTGAAACAGTAAATAAAAAAAAAGATAGTACTTCATAGCCAAGATGCCAAGACTATAACAAATTGTACCAAATTAGAATTTCACAATGATCCTAATCAAAATAATACCATAAAGCCCCAAAGAAGTACCGAGGTCAATACCCAGGCTATACAAAGCCCAAAACAACCAACCATAAAGCAAACATGAAAACCAAACACCCTGCAGGAGTTTATAATCTCACGAACCACAGTCACCAAAAAGGAGAACCAAATAATATATCCCATATTGCAATAAGGGGTACAATGAAACCTGCCCCCATAAAGGCCAGCCTAAAAGCATGCCAATTCATATCTCCAGGAAAACATAAAATAGTAAAAAGAGAAGTAAGCCTTAGCCATAATGCCCTGTTTAATGTTCCAAAGGCAATAGCAAACTGTACCAAAAATGAAGTCCCCTATATTCCTAATCGATAAAAGACCATAAATCTTGTGACCCAGACCATACAAAGCCCATAAATGCCAACCACAAAAGCAAAATGAAATAACAAACACCCTTTAGGTGTTAAAATTTTCACGGACCAACAGATGACATGGAACACCAAACACCCAAATCAGCCCTCCAGTAAAGAAAACGACAATAGCATCATCCATCCAGTAAACTGAAACAAAGCAAAGATAGACTCTAAATTCTAACATAAGGGGCATCCAGTAAGTTACTTTTAATAAGAGTAAGCAGAGAGTGAGGGGGAGAACCCCCAACCATAACACCATAAATTCCCCTTCTAGCTAACCAATCTGCCAGAGCATTCCCCTCTCTATAAATAAAAGAATATTGAATATTAATATTTTTCACCTCAATGAAATACCAGATCCTTCTTAGAATAACAACACTATACCAAACAGGCTTATGTTTACCCATGAGATTAAAGTAAAGGCTCTCAGAGTCAGTTACCAGCACAATGTTATAAATATTTAGAGATACAACAATTTAAAGAGCAGCAATGACAACACAACTTTCAGCTTCAAGAGGGGTTGAAGCGACACGGGGGGAAGCAAAATAAGCGAAAAATTTACCAAGAGAGTTCCTAAATAGCCCCCCATTCCATTAGAAACATTGGAGTAGCTTCCATCGATATTAACTTTAGTCCAACCTTGGGGGGTGGTGCCTATTTAATCAAAATGGGTGTCCTACCCCTCCTAGAAGGTAAAGAAGCATCAATACCATTAGCAAGTTTCCACGCCTTATGAAAATTAGCCACAATTGAAGTGTTGATAGTAGTAGTAGTGTGACAAGTGTTTTCATATTTATGAGTATTCTGAGCCATCCAAATAAACCATAGCACAATTGTAGAAAAATAGTAAAGCTTTTTAAAAGAATGATCCACATCCTTCCAAATGCCTAAGGAACATTTAATTTTCAAGTTGGAGGGCCACAAAATCCCAAGTAGCCTCCTAATCGACTCCAGACTTCTTTAGCAAAGGGGCATTCAAAGAAAAGATGAGCTGAGGATTCAATATCCTTTTTACAAATATAACAAAAAGATGTAAGTTTCAGGCCTTTTAATTTAATTATATCATCAAGTGAAAGCAAGTTATGGAAATATCTCCATAAGAAAAAAGGGATGGAAGGAGATATGTATTTATGCCAAGTGTAGAAAATCCATTTCCAATGAGTGAAAGTATGTAGCTTAGAATAAAGCAATTTAGTAACAAAACTTCTACTTTGAAATTTCCATAAAGGAGCATATTTTTCATGAACTCTTATAGGTATAGTGGCAATATCAAGAGCTAATTCACCAACTAAAGACAATAACATTGCTAAATTCCATCCTCCATCTGTCCAACAATCAGAAATTAACATGTTAGTATCGAAAAATAGAAGCAGGCAAGTCTCTATGAGAGGATAAACCCCAATCATCATTTCAAAAAGAAATGCTACCATCTCAAATATCCCAATAAATAAAATGAGAAGCCACCACCCTAGCAGAGATAATAGCTTTCCAAAGTTTAGTGTCCCCTACCTTCCAAGTAACAGTAGAGGGATGTATGAATTTACAATACTTATGGTGCATGAATTGGACCCATAAAGACTCACCCAAACTAAATTTAAACCAAAGCTTACATAAATTGGTATCAATAACCTATTGGAGAGTTTTAAATCCAAGCACCTCTGCAGAAAAATGCCTACTATTACACTTCCAATTAGTCCAAATTTTAGAAGATTGATTTCCTTTCCAAAGGAATTTGTTAAAAATAGTTTCAAGAGTAGTTTGAGTGCTCTTCTTGGTTTTGAGAACCTGCATAGAGTAAAGAGGCAAAGTGCAAAGGAAACTTTCAGAAGAGTAAGTCTACCACTATTAGATAAAAAGTTTTTCTCCAATCATTAATCTTAAGTTTAACTTTCTCAATAACCTCATCCATTTGAGTTTTCTTTTTTCTGCCTCTTAGGATGTTCACTCCAATATATCTCATGGGGAGCTTAGAGAGCTTGTAACCAGTATAATTGGATACCCAGTTGTGAATATTAGTAGAGGCACTTTTCCTCAAGTAGATGAGCATTTAGTGAGATTAAACATTAACCCAGAAGTGCTTTGGAAGTCCCTAAGCACAAACATAGTAGCTTTAATGGCAGACTTACTAGCATTTAAGAGCAATATAACATCATCAGCATAAGTGAGGTGACTAACCACAATCTTAGATTAATGAGAAAATTGAATGTAAGGATGTTGATGTTGTAGTCGATTAATAAGCCTCGAAAGGTAATCAAATGCAAATAATAAACATAGTAGGAGATAGAGGATCCCCTTGCTTTATGCCCCTTTTAGCAGAGAAAAATCCATGAGCCTTACCATTAACCATCACACTGTAGTAATTATTAGAGAGCCATCTCTTAATAAGAAGGAAAAAATCCTGTTTGAAACCCTTAGCCTTAAGTAATCAATGATGTAATCCCAGTTTATAGTGTTAAAATCTTTCTTAATGTCCAATTTAAGGACCATGTTACCTCCCCTGCACTTTTTATCAAGATCTTCAATGATCTCTTGAGCTAAAGAATATTATTTGTAATATCCCTACCTTTGATGAAAGCAGATTGTTGAGGGGCAATGATTTTAGGAATATGAGCACAGTCTATTAACAATGTTCTTACTTATAACTTTGGAAATAACAGTAGTGAGAGAAAGTGGACGGAAATGATCCCAAGTAATCTTATCATTACCCTTAGGAATAAGAATAATCATAGCATAACTAAAATATTTCCCAGGATTATCCCCAAGGAAGAAGCTTTGTATAGCAAGAACAGTCTCTTTCTTAATAACTTCCCAAGTGTGAGTGTAGAAAGAGGAGGAAAACCCATCAGGGCCAGGAGCTGTTAGGAGAGATAGACTTGAAAGCATAAAGAATGTCCTATTCATCAGGAATTTGAGTTAAGCAGAGGCCATTGATATTATCATAATCTTCAGCAAAAAGTGAACAATCAATTGGTAAAACATTAGTGTAGGATTGAAAAAACACAGTGAAATAATTAACAACACTACCACCAATATCGTCCTTGATAGTTAATATTTGCCCATTGCCACCTTTAATTTTCAAGATATTATTAATATTTCTTCTATGCTTTATAGTGGCATGAAAAGACTTGGTGTTTCGATCCCCAGTAACAAAGGTAATGTCATTAGTCTTCTGTTGAAGAATATTTTCCTCTAAAGCAATAACATCCATTAAAGATAAAGGTAATATCATTAGTCTTCTATTTCCATCAAACCAGGTGAACAAATAAGTTGAGTTTCCAAATTATCCACTAAATCCTGAACTTCCAACACATTCTGATGAACTTTATCAAATACCTCATAATTCCATTTAGTAAGATTTGCAGCCATCTTTTTGTGCAATTGCCACAAGACAAACTAAGGAGTCCCAGCTCCATCATAATGCCAAACTTGCTTAGCCAAATGTAAATATGTATCATGAGAAGTCCACACATTAATAAACTTAAAATGAGATATACTTGGTTCAACAGTAAAAGCCAAAGTGAGTATTATTAGATTGTGATCAGACATAACATAGCTCAGATGTTGAAACCCGCACTATAGGAAAATGGCTAAGAAAAGTTGAATTGCTCAAATAACGGTCCAGCCTTTGAGAAAGAAAGCCTCTTCTCTAAGTAAAAGGAGAGCCAGAACAACCCAAGTCAAAAATACCTGCATTAGAAATAGAGTTGGAGAATTTCTTGACGAGAGCAAAAACAGCTCTGCCTCCCCCTTTTTTTCCATAGGTTTCATAATCATGTTAAAATTGCCTCCTACAACCAATTCTCCTTAATAAAATTTACCATAAGCTCAAGTTTTTGCTAAAGTAAATACTTATCTGGCAAACGAGATCCTGCATAAATAAAAGTTCCCCACCCTTTATATATATATTATCAACAAAATGTCCCCCAATATCAATATTATGACTTTTTTGGATAATTTCATAAGTTATTTCTAGAGACACACATCTTCAAATAAATAGATCCTTTCCTTGTTTATATAAAAAAGGGTCATCCAAAAAATAAGTCTTAACTTCAAATAATAATTTTCTCTTCTGTTAGTATCTCAGACCATATGATATAATATCACTAACAATAAAGTTCACAATGTTGGCATACCATGGAATACACCATTCATTAATACTGAACAATTCTTCATCAGGAAAATGCTCTTTAATTTCTTTTTTAAAAAAGATTAATTTTTCAAATTCAAGTCTGGACAGATGACCAATAATTTGATTTTCAACTCCCTTCCTATCTACTAATTGAAAGCCAAATTCTTGCATAAGAAGAATCCATCATATCAGTCTTGATTTTGCATCCTTCTTTTTCATTAAATATTTAATAACATAATGATCTACATACAAATTACATTTTTTTCTAGTTAAATATGATCTGAATTTATCAAAAGCATATACTATTGTTAATTACTCTTTCTCATGTGGTATAATTAATTTGATTTTCATTAAGAGTTCTACTAGCATAGTAAATTAATTTGAAAAACTTATCATGTTTTTGTCCTATAACAGCTCTAATAGAATAATCACTTGCATCACACACTAATTCAAAATTTTTTTCCCAATCCGGCAAAATAATAATTTGTGCAGTGGCTTATTTTTCTTTTAATAACTTAAAAGCTTTTAGGCACTCCTTATCAAAATTAAAAATTACATCCAAAATAATTCTTTCTGCTATCATAAATTAGTATTTTTCCAAATTAAGGACAAATATTTTTTTCTTCACAGCACTTAAGGACTCTTAATACATGTTCTAAACATGATTCAAATGAAGTTCCAAACACTCAAAAACCATCCATAAAAACTTTAATTCCTTTGTTAATTAAATCATAGAAAATAGCCATTATACATCATTGAAATGTAGCAGGGGCATTACATAAACCAAAGGGCATTCTTCTGAAAGTAAATGTATCATAAGAATTCGTAAAAGTTATTTTCTCTTGATCCTCAGGAGCTATTTATATTTGATGATAAGCAGTATATCCATTAGAAAACAAAAGTATTTGAGCCCAGTTAGTCTATTCAACATTTGATCTAGATAGAGTAGTGGAAAATGATCTATCCTAATAACAAGATTTAATTTTTTATTACCAATGCATATTCGCCACCCTGTTACTTGTCTTGTTAGTATTAACTCATTATGTTCATTCATAGTCACAGTCACTCCTCCTTTCTCAGGAACAAAGTGAATTGGACTAACCTATGCACTATTTAAAATAGGGTAGATAATTTCAGCATATAACCACATTAAAACTTCTTTCTTAACAATTTCTTTCATAACAGGATTCAATCTTCTTTGAGGGTCAACCCTTGGTTTGAAAGTTTCTTCCATATGAATTCTATGCATACAAATTGTAGGATTGATTTCTTTAATATCAGCAATTGTCCATCCAAAGTCTTTCTTATAATTCTTCAAAATTTTCATTAAACTTTCTTCTTCTTCTAAAGTTAAATTTGAGGAAATTATAATCAGTAATGTTTAGGAAGTAACTTTAATTTAAGTTCAACAAGTTTTTCAAATGATGGAAAAAAAGATTTATCTTTTTTTGTTGTGTCAAAAACTTCAAAACTTTTTCAAACATAATTTGGTTTCTCAAACATAATTTGAATCTTTCTTGTAAAAATCTATTGATCTAATTCCTCTTCTTTCTCATGTTCCAACTCTTTTATTTCATATTTCTCTTCATAAGTTAGTTTGAAATGACATTCACTCAGATATCTTATTACATCCATTATGTAACATTCATCATTATTATCTTTTGCAAGATACTTCATTGATTTTGAAATATTATAAGTAATTGTTTGATTATTGACATGTATAGTTAACTCCCTTTTTTATACTTCTATCATTGCTCTTCCTGTAGCTAAGGAAGGTCTCCCCAAAATGATAGGTATCTCTTTATCCTCCTCCATATCTAGCATAAAGAAATCAATAGGAAAGATAAATCGATCAACTTTCACTAAAACATCTTCTATAACTCCCTTAGGATATGTTATTAAACGATCTGCTAACTATAAAGTTACAGTAGTAGGGGATATTTCTCCTAATCCCAATCTTTTAAATATTGATAATGACATAAGGTTAATGTTTGCACCTAAATCACATAAAGCTTTCCCATAAAATCCATCTCCTATTGCACATGAAATTGTGAAGCTACCAGAATCTTTAAGCTTTTTAGAAACTTTTTCTGAATTATAGCACGACACTCCTCACTAAGTTCAATAATCTTATTATCTTCTAAATTCCTTTACCTGTTAAGAATATCCTTCATAAACTTCACATAGCATGACATTTATTCTAAGCCTTCAGCAAACAAAATAATAATCGTAAGCTTTTTAAAGATTTATAGAATTTTTGAAAATTGTTTATCCAACTTTTGTTAACAAATTCTCTGAGAAAATGGAGGTGGTGGTTTTTCCAAGTCAATTTTTAGTGGAGAAATAGGTCTCTCTAAACTTTTCAAAGCGTCCTCTTTAGGCTCTTCAATTTCTTCTCTCTCCACTTCAATCTCTTTTTCAACTCTACCTATCAACTCTCTTCCGCTTCTAAGTTGAATGACTTTTACTTCCTCTTTATTCTAGTTTTTTTGGATTTACCCCAGTATTACTAGGGAGTGTTCTTTGGGATCTATTACTTAATGAATTGGCTATTTGTCCTAGTTGATTCTCAAATTTGTCCTCGTTGATTCTCAATATTTCTAGTTGTAGCTCCTTGACTTTGTAACTAATTTTCCATCTATAACACCACTTCTTCTATAAACAACTTTTTCTCCTTAAATTATAGATTATGATTAAAACCTGGAGGATAAGTGGGTCTATAATTAATATTACCTTGGTTGTTATAGTTTTCAAATGGGGTTACTTGGTTGTTCCCCTATTGCTAATTATTACCACTAGGAATATTATTATTCTAGTTAAAGTTAGGATGGTTTTTCCAACCTGGGTTATAATAATTTGAATATGGGTTATTTGGATTATTGTTTATGGAATTCAAAGTTTCTAATGATGTTTTAGAATCTACCATTTGGCCTAATGAATTCTCTTCAATCAATGAAATTGGTTGAGAAAAATTCATTCTAAATTTGTCTAACTTCCTTAAAATTATAGCAACTTGATTTGCTAACATTGCAAAAGCACCAGATTCATGAATATTAGCTACTTTATTAAGATTTACCCTCTCAGAAGGTAATTAAAAATTATTGTACCCATCTCCTCAATTAAAGCATAAGCATCATGAAATGGTTTTGACATCAATGAACCACTAGCAGCAGCATCGATAATAGATCTAAGAGACCCAGCTAAGCCATTGCAAATGGTTTGAATTATTAACCAATCTGGTATAACATGGTTTGGACACTTCTCAGTAGTTCTTTAAATCATTCCCATGCTTCATAAATAGATTCCTCTTCAAATTGACAAAAAGATGTAATAACATTTCTAAACTTCACAATTTTTTATGGTGGAAAATAATTAACAAGGAATTTCTGCACTAAATCACCCCAAGTTCTAATAGATTCAGGTGCTAACAAAATTAACCATATCTTTGTCTTATCCCTCAGTGAAAATGGAAAAAGTCTAAGTCCTATAGCATCATTTGAAACACCATCATATTTAAATGTAGCACACAATTCTAAAAAAATATCAAGATGTAAATTTGGATCTTCAGTTGGGCTTCCCCAAACTGATTATTTGATACCTTTTGGATAATAGAAGATTTAAGTTCAAATGAATTAGCTAGCCACTACACCAGGTTTTTGAATACTCCAATGAAGTTCATCTACTATAGGGTTTGCATAATCAATTTAAGGTCTAAATTCTTGATGAATTTCAGCATTTTGATTATTTTGGTTTGCCATTTCTTGAAATGTTTTTTCTTTTACTGTATTTTTTATATTTTTAATTTTTCTAGTAGTTCTTTCTAATTCAGAATTGTAGGGCACTAATCCTATAGAACATGAACTACGCATTCATTATAGTTCTTATGAGAAATTTTTCTTTATGTACATAAATAACATTGACAAAATTTCTTAGTGGTCTTAGAATGCTAGATAGTAAATCTATGAAGGATCATAAGTTTAATTTTGTAAATCTAGTTACACATAATTAAATTATTGCATTCATTTTCTTCCATATGCAATCCTTATACCATTAAGGATTATAAAGTCTAATATATTTTTATTCTACCCTCTAATATATATTTATATAAAAATCCCAATATGATACATATTATTTCTCATCATTCTAGGTTTTTGTTTCGTAGAACCATTACTTTTTCACTTATTGTTATTCTGATCTTCATATTTGACGTTGATGGCCTCCTCTCCTTATGTAAGTGAGTGAGGTCATGCTTTAGATGCTCTAAAATTTTTAAAAGGACCCTTTTAAAAAAGTTTGTAGTTGTTTTGAATGTGTCTCACTTTCTTAAAGATGCACTAGCAGATAGTTCCTCAAAATTTGGAACTAGTCTTGATTTAAAGCATTCAATGTTCCATAGAATGCATGTGGTGTTGATTTCAAATGAGGACATTAAAACTTGCCCCTTCTGATTTTATTTAGCTTTTAAATTTATAATTAAACATCCTTCTACTGTTGAGATTCATTCTTTTTTCCGGAGATTAAAACTTGTGGGAGAATTTTTTATCAATTTATTTGATGCTCATCATGTTGTAATTTTGCTAGAGAATGATCTTAATTATAACAGAGTAGTTTATGAATAAACTTAATGATACTTTAGTTTCATCTAATAATTCTCATTTTTCTCATTTGAATGGTAATAATGATATTAATGGTATTAATGATTCTAATTTTGATATGAAAAAGGCAGAATGGGAACCTCGTGAGTTTAATGTTAATCCTAAATCAATAACTTTGGTTTGCGATCCTTTTGTGAGATATGATATAAATTTGTTAATAAAAAAAAACTAAAAATTTCTGAAAATAATCTTTTCATATTTTTAAGACATTGCGTAACTCTCCTAAAGTCCCTTCTCAATGACTAATGCATTATTTTGGAATATTGAACATATTAGTACATTCTCTTCTAGAAATAGGAATAATCGTTTATGTCCAATTCATAATATTTATTATCTAGTTCTTTAGAACTTATAATTAATTTTAATAAAATTAATTGAGTGTTTAGACAATGAGGTTTTCTAAATTGGTTTGGTAGCTCTTTAAACAAAATTTGGTCATTTTGGAAAAAAATGTATTTACATCTTTATTGTATATGTTTATCCCCAATTTTTTTGTGCTCATATATCTTTTTAAAAACTTATAGTTTTTTTTTTCTAGTTTTACTTGAGTTGGTCATTTTATTCTTCCGGATCAAGTCGAGAACATTACTTCTTTGGTAGATATAAGAAATAACAGACCTAAGTGCGTTAGTGTTTATTTTAATATTGTTACAGCCTTTAATGATGATTTGGGTGTGCCACCTAAAATATAAATGTTATTAATTACTTTAATGATGTTATTTTTATTGTAACCTTAGTGATATAGAATTTTTAGGTCCTCTTATACATGGTCTAATTATTCTTATTAGCAAAGGTTAGAGAGAGTTATTTTTAATATTCAATGGATTGATAAATTTTCCCTCATCAAAATTTAAAATCTTAGTAAACACTATTTGATCATGTTCTTAATGTTATTCCTATTGATTAAAATCAAAAACTTCAAAATTTTGCTTTAAGATTCCAATTTATGTTATGTAAAGAGTAGTGTTTTTATGATGTGGTTAGTTTTAACTATCATGCTTCTCTTTCCCCTAATGACTATTTTTTTTGGTAAGATTAAAATTTGGTATAAACTAAAATCGAAATAAATTTTAAATTGGTAAAATAAGCAATAATTTAAAAAATATTCTTACTAATATTATAAAAGTTGAAGTTAAGGTGAATAATGTTGAAAACCACCTTAACTTAAATGCTATTAGAGCTAAGGTAGTGTCATTAGATAAAGCTAAATTTTATTCAAAGAGACTTCAAGATATATAGAAAAGTTATTAAAAATAAAAAAAAAACATGTAGACATGTTAATGAAGGGGATAAGATACATTTTATTTTCATTCTTTGGTAAATAGGAAAAGAGCTACAAATTGTAATCATAAGATAAAACATGAAGATGGGCAATTAAGAATCACATTTACTCATTTGTTATTAATTATTTTTCTAATATTTTGAATAATTCAATAATTTTGGTTGATGTTTCTAAATCTTTTAGAATTTTTATGGTTCTCATTAAAGAAGATAATAAGAAGATTTATTAAGATTTATTCTTATCTTAATGAAGATGAAATTAAAATGATGAATATGGAGATAAATGTTTATTTTGTTGTTGTTCCTAATGGTTTTACTACTTAAATATTTTAGAAGTGTTGGAATTTTATCAAAATTGATATTAATAATGTTCTTAATGATTTTATTTATGGACCCCTCTTCATAATTTCTTTACTAGTACTTCCATTCTTCTCATTCCTAAAATTCCTAATCTAGAATTTTTGATCTAATTTAGACCTATATGCTTATTTACATTTTTTAATAAACTTATTCCAAAATTTCTAATAGGCTTGCAAATATCCTTCCTAAAATTATTTTTGCTAATCATAATAGCTTTGTTATACACTGTAGTACTACAGATAATGTTCTTTTGGCCTAAGTGCTTATTTACAATTTGAATTGAAGGTACGCATGCATAATGTTATCATTAAATTAGATATATTCAAATTTTATTATGATTTTAATTGGAGTTTTTTTTTTAGTATACTAAAGCTTTCTAGATTTAGTGTGGTTACACTATGCTCCTAAAGAACTAAAATAATAATTCTTTAATTTTAGTTATTATGAATGGGAGGTCTCATGGTTACTTGAATCTTATAATGATTTAAGGTAGGGAGAACTTACCTCTCTTGCTCTTTTTATTACTATTATTATAGAATGAATAATCTATGATCTTAAATTATCTTAATGGGAACCACCCTACTTATTATTTTAAAATTAAATGGGGTAATCATATCACTCATCTATATTTTGCTAATGATATTATCATTTTCTTATAGTGGACATATTTATCTTATTCATATTTTAAAAATTTCTTAAATGGTTTGAAAATAAAAGTGATTTATCATTTATACTATTCCTATTAAAGCTATTTGTCATTCTATTATTGATAATATTAATGTAAAAATTGGGTTTATAGGTTTGTCGTCGATTTTTCTCAAAATTGTATTGTTTAATTTAATATGTAAATATAACTTTTTTTTTGAAATTGGCATTTAAACTTTGGAAAAAATGAAACCAAAGAGATCTCATATGCTTAATAGTTTAGATGGCTGAGAACAATACCATAAGTAATACACTACCCCGAGGGATGAGCATAATACACTTAGTAGGCTTAGCCATTTAAACAAAATAATTTTTGACAATCGTTTAGTCTGCAAAGTTTTTGATCGATAATTCCCTTACCTAATATAAAGATTAGATAGGGTTTATATTACATGGGTTCTAAATTCCACATATCAGTAAATTCCTATAGTTAATTACATTTTAAATGATTGAAGTCACTTAAGAAGACTCTCGATAAAGATTAGAGGTCTCGTCTTCAAGAAATCAAAGTTAAGTTTCCACTATTGTTTGTAAGGAAAACCAAGTGGGAATGGACCAAGAGAGAAAATTTATTTTTAGAATCCAAAGGAGCGAGAGGTGGGGGAAGTCACAGACCTTGTGGCGGACCTCAATGATTTCCTAAACTATCATTTCCTTTGATTTTACATCATGGAAGTGAAATTATTTAATGTTTACTTCTGCCATTTATTGTAAATTTTTGGGCTTACACTTACACAATATCTGATTATGCAAATAGCCTAGAAAGATAAGAGGATTTAAGATGTATCAAATGGACAACACTTAGAGTCCTAAAATGAGTTAGGACATATGTCGCACAACACGATTGTGCAATGACCTGAAGATAATGTGAGTATTTACATCGTGCTAGATGAAAAACCCCAAAGTTCTATGGTTTCATTATTATTTAATACTAAGGAAAGTTTTGCTGAAGTAGATCTGCTTAAATATTGAGTATTGATCATCATCTGAAGTCATCCTTCTTCTGTTTGCATCTTCATCTTGCTCATTCTGAATTCGTTGTGATAATGATTTTGGGTTCAGGGTTTATGTCTAAACATGTGACTGTTGTTGTGCCCCAGGGCCTGTTGTAGTGTTCCTCCTAAACAGGTGCCTGCCGCTCTCTACATTAGGGGTCTTTTCAGGTATATGAAAAAAAAACATGTCATAAAACATAGTAAAAGAAAGTGCGATAAAAGGACTGTAGCAGTGTGTACCTATCATCTCTGATATCACTGCCAAATGGTTAGTATCATAAACATTGTATATATATATATATATATATATATATATATTGAGGGAAGGAGCATTATACGACTCTGATTCTATTAATTAAAAGGATCATACAGGTTTGGAAAGGGGAGGTGGATCCCTTGGATCCTCTAAACTAGAAAAGCCAAAATACATAATAACACACTCATAGAGGTTCCACCTCCCACAGTACAAAACCCACCCAAATTACATACAATTATACCCCAAACGAATCAAAGTATACCCAAAAAATTGAACCTTAATAGTAAACCATGAAAAGTTTTGATGGCAGCAGAAGGACTGAAGAGAGCCAAATAGAGCCCAAAAAGGTTCCAACCAATTCCCATTGTAGAACCACCACCAACCTCAGAAAGTAAGGATTATCTCTTGTCAAATGTCAGTGAATAGTAGTGCCAATCTTGTACCCTGAAAAGGACCTTCAGTCAGAAGGTATAAAACTATTATGTCGTCTCAAATTTTTCACTGGATGCCTTTCTCATCATCGTCCATGCCAACAAAACCTTCAACTTACACAGGCCCGATGATCCATATATGACCACATTTTAAATATTTTTAGTTGCCCACAAGGGTTTGAATATTATCCAAGACTGATACCCTCAAACATTGTGTTTTGCTGCAGGTTAAGTAGCAACAGGATAATTTCCAATAGCGCATGTTAATTTAAAGGTTCCTAGATCATATCTTGATGGGTACTTAAGGGTTTGTTATCTTTGCTTGGTTTTATAGATTATTATATTTTGAGGATGATTTTTCTAAATAAATCATAATAAGCCCAAATGTCATATGAATATCCAAAATCTTATAAAGATATTCAAAGGGTAACTCTGAACAAACTTTAGAATCTCATGGACTATTCCAAGTTCATCTGTCCTTGCTATATTGTTGAATTGATCAACCTGTTAAAATTGTGCATTATCATGTATTGAACTGTGCTCAGTGTTTTATGTCTTAATCAACCTATGAGTAAGGGTATTGGTCAATTCTTGTCAATATGGTAAAGAACATTGGGATAAAATTCTAAGGGTACGTTTATAAAGTATTGGAAAGTTTACGCTTTTACCCCTCAAATGTATTTGAGCTTATAGTGTTTAAAGATGTTTCATTATCACTTATATTTTCTCCTTCAACTAATCCTCAAATGATATCAAATCAAACCTACTTCACTACCAAGCTCTCAAAGCATAAAGGTAAACTTGAAATTTTGAAAAATTGTAAACTGTATTTAATTTGTATTGAAAGGATTAAATTTTTGTTTGACCATTGGTTGGGGTTCTAAATTAGTGATTTATTGGTCTTCTAACTCAAAATCCTCACTTTTTAATCATCCAAACTTTCATTTCTTCCTATTTCAAATAATTACAAATTTATCTTTTTTTTAGAAAATATCATGAATGGGTTGCTACCCTATTGTCCTTTGTTTTTAAATAACTTTACTAGGTCAATCATCTTAATTTTTTACCTTTCCCTTCTACTTTAACCTAAAAACTTGATTAAATTAAGGTTAGGGTGCAAAAGTCCAAAATTACAATTTTATCTTTAGAGTTTACACCCCATAACTCTTATATTTTGATTGAAATGGTCATGAAACTTCATTTGCCTCTTACTCATGGGCTAATTAAAATGTCAAAGGGAAAGTTATATTTTTCTGATTTTTATTTTAATTTTTATGATTATTTTAACCCATAAATGTGATTTTCTCAATGTTAAATAATTTAATTATCCAAAACATGTTTTCTATCCTTACAAAAATTGTATTTTGTTGATAAAAGTCATAGAGCCACCTAGAGCAATTTTCATTATTTTTTCACTTATATTTTATTTTTATATTTTTTAATTGGTTTTAATAAATAAAAACATAGAAAATATTTTTTTATTTTAAGAAAAGTATTTTTTTATTTTTATTAATCTCTCCGACTTTATTAAACTCAACAATTTTGATTTTACATTTATCTAACTATTAATTCATTTTTTAAATTTTTTTTGGCCAATGGCTTTTAAAAATATAAGAAAATACATTTAAGTACTTAAAATATATTTTTTAGATTTTTAAAAATTTATGAGAGCACTTTAAAGTTGATGTCTATAATGAGTGAAAAGTTTGTGATATTTTGAAATATATTTGTATATTTGTAATTTTTAAGTATCTTTAATTTAGAAAAAAACATAGAAAGTCACTTTTAATTTTAATTTCGCTTTACTTTTTATGAGTGCCTCTGACTTTAGTGAGCTCATTAAACTTGATTTTGTGTTTTTCTAATTTATATTTCATTTTTTATAATTATTTTAGTAATTTGCAACATAATAAGAAAATGCATTTAAGTACTTAAGATAGAGTTTCTCTTTTTGAAAATTTTATGAGGATCTTTTAGAGTTTCTTCCTTAAATTAGAGAGTTTTTGTGAAATTTTTAAATATATTTATATTTTTATAATTTTTAATGATTTTTTAGATAGAAAAATACTTTAAAAATATCTTTTTAGTTTTAAATTTCATTTTTATTTTCTTAAAGCACTTTGACTTCAGTGAACATATTAAACTTGATTTTGTAATTTTTTTAAATTTTTTTTATAAGTATTTTAAGTGAACAGAGGTGATTATCAAAAAAATTTTGGTCTTTTAGGGTAGAGACACTGTCTGACTCTAGAAAAATCACATAACATCTTTAATCATGTGGGGAATAAGTAAAAATTTCATGTCATGGCCCCATTATTTAATTATTTATGATTACTATGATTTAAATAAGTTTTAAGGTTTTTAATTAATTTAAAATTAAATATAAGATCATTATTTTCAATTTTTAGTTCAATGAATTCTCTTTTTATTGAGCACAGGGGTTTTTTTAAAAAACTTTTTGATTTTTCTAAACCACTATATGATTTTTTGAAGTTATACTTCATTTTCTGGATTTAATTAAATCAAAATACCTAGAATTTCCTACTTAACCATGTGACAGCCCCTAATCCTCGAAGTCTCTAAAATACCACGCGAAGCGCTCTTACTGGCTACGATTTACATTTCATATGCCTCGTTACCCCACGGTTCGTCCCCTTCACATGCTCCAATCTACTGCTCGACTGAATTCACACCGTTTGTTTTAAATACATGGGAATGGGCGGCATCCAGTTGTCATCCCAAATAAAACCCAACTTGAGAATTGTCTACACTGTAATGCTAATATCTCTCTCAATGCTCAACCAAATTTGATGCAGTTTATTTTTATAGCGTCATCTAAGTGAGAAAAACATATCTATATGCTTAGGTGGACATTGATTGTTCATTCTCTTCATAAAAGACTAAAGTGAAGCAAAAATGAGAGATTTTGAGCTATATCTTTGCCCAAGAGGTGAAGTCTCAATTGGGTTGGTTGAGAAGGTTCGCCTTGACACCAGGAACCTCCTCCAAGTGTTGATTTGATCTGTAGATGGGTCTAGGTATGACCTTGACCAAATGGTGGACTTTGGAAGTTAGGGTTTGATATTGATTAAGTGGATGATGGGAGAAGATTTCATGTTAGAGTGGGATTTAGATTAAGAGAAATTGGAGGTTGGCTTGGCTTGTTTGGCTTTTAGAAATATTTATACATAAAATTTTCAGGTGGTAGGAATATCAAACCAACTCCTGCCTTACCAAGTATTATTGTTTGTGAATCCTTGTCTTGATGCGCTGAAGAAGCCCCACGGAATTACATCTCTCAACATTGATCATTAGGATGTCCTACATTTATCACTTGTTCATGTGGTAGGTTTTCATTGAGGGGAGAATCAGCTGACAATGGTCGTATCGTGAGAAAATTTGCTAAGATATGTCCCTTAATAGCGCGAAGAGGCCTGAACGTTATATCAAATTGTAACAATATTATCGACCATCTTACTAACCTACCAGAAAGCATTGGTCGGGTTATCAAGTATTGCAGTGGATAAAACTTTAACATAAGGTTGACTTTATGAGAAAGCATGAAATGTCTAAGCTTTTGGGCGGTAAGGATTAAGCTAGGCAATGCATCTCAATAAAGGGATACTTTACCTTCGCTTGTATCAAATGATGACTTAAGTAGTAGAAAGCATTTTCCTTACCCTTGTCATTGACCTGAGCTAATATGGCTCCAAGGGAGTCATCTAAGGCTATGATATAAAGAATTAGAGAACTAACTGAGACTAGGGCTGCTAATATAGGAGGTGTCATTAAGTATTTTTAATAATTTCAAAGGCCTATTGACATTTTTCGTCCCAAGTAAACTAAGCATCCTTTATAGTCAACACAGAAAAAAGTTGACACTGTCCCAACATATTAGATATAAAGCATCTCAAATAAGCCACTTTCCCTTGAAAGGATTGTATTTGTTTCAAGGATTTGGGTGGCGACATTTCAAAGTTGAGCCTAATCTTCTCTGGATTGATTTCAATTCCACGGTGATGAACAACAAACCCCA
Source organism: Phalaenopsis equestris (assembly GCF_001263595.1). NCBI lineage: Eukaryota > Viridiplantae > Streptophyta > Magnoliopsida > Asparagales > Orchidaceae > Phalaenopsis > Phalaenopsis equestris. The sequence goes on along the minus strand of NW_018165327.1, from coordinate 143,708 downwards.
AAAACATTCCTGAGGTGACATCAAAGGCACATTTTAAGGAATTCATTTTAAGATTAAATTGTCGCAACCGTTCAAAGATAATCCTCAAATCATACAAGTGGTCTTCCCTTTATTTCACTTGATGAAAAAATTATTCACACAACACTCAACTTAGTTGTGAATGAGTTCGTCAAAGATTTTCATCAGGGCTTGCTGATATGTTGCTCCAGCATTCTTTAATTCAAACTGCATCATTTATAACAGTATATTCCAATTGGTATTTTGAAAGCTGTAAGGGTTGCATCTTCTGGTGCCATCTTAATTTGGTTGTACTCAGATGATCCATACATAAAACGAGAAGATTGCATGAGATGATGCAATATCTACCATTAATTTCAAGATTGGTAATGAGAACACATCCTTTAGGCAGGCTTTGTTTAAGTATTTAAATCAACACAGACTCAAATTTGTTCATTATTCTTCTCGACCTTAATATATTCTAACTTTGTGTGAGAAGAACAATAACTAACATGGTCAGCTAATATAGTTGGGTTTTGTTCTTCTTGACAACAGTGGTGACTTGTTGATCGATCTGAAGTCACATCTGCCTTAGAGCTTGTTTGATCAGAGCCATGGTTGGATACTCCAAATCTATGAACTGCAACCTCTTGTGCTAAACCAGGCATCTCATCATAGCTTCAAGTTCAACAACCTCTGAATTCTGATAATAACTTGACCAATTTTGTAGACTCCTCATCACTTAATAGGAAACTAATGAAGGTAGGCCTAGGGTCATCTTCAGTCCCTAGATTGATCTCATTTATTTCATTCATAGTTGATTTGATTTCTTTTTTAAATTCTAGTGGAGCATCCACTATCTGGGACTCTTTGGCACTATCTTCCACTTCAAAGCAGTCTTCCTATGATCTGCTAGTAATAACCAAACAAAAGTTTATGTTATCGATTAGCCCTACCCTATCGAATCCACCTCCTTCTTCTATTTCCATAATTCCTCGAAAAGGTGTAACCTACATTTCAACTATTTTTTGGGCACAAAGCCATGTTGAACAAGTAATTGAACACACATAAAGTAACATCCAATAGGTAATTCCATTAACTCATTAGAAGTGTCTTCTTCTAGTTTTGCATTGACTACAAAACTAAAAAAAGGTGAACCATTATGGAACTTAATCAGTTTCATGCCCACGCTTCTTACTTTCTTAACCTCTAAAACCTCAACTTTGGAAGAATGAATTGGGTTAAAGTCATGGTTTGTACATAGTGGTTAACCTTATCATGCATTGACTCATACTTAGTTCCTTCTTCCTCCTCTAACGAGATAAAAAATTGAGGCTTCCTTTCACTTGTTGTTATTGTGTTCTTCTCTATCTCTTCAATCTCATAACTGTCTTCCAAGTCAATGTTGATAGTCAAATTTCTCTGTTTAACAATCCTGCTAACTCTTCCTTACCCTTGTCCACTGCCTTGCTCTCGGATGCGAGGGCTAAATGAGCTTCCACCCTCTTGTTACAATTGAACAGTAGAAGATTGTTGAACTAAAATTTGAATATGCTACCCTTGTAATCCTTTTGAATCTTTGACTTAATTCAGTACAATGTCTCTGGAGAATATTGTTTTATTTAGGAGAACATAGTAGGTGGCATCCTATTGAATGTCTATCTCATGTATTGAGAACGGTTGTCAATCCCCCTTTGCACAACATTCTTGACCTTCTTCATAGTATTTTATGCACTGAAATAGAGATGAAGGGACCATCTTATACTCATGAATCCAAGGTTGATTTAGTAGGGCATTTGAATGAATTTTCTGAATAGATGATATGAAATTTTATGTATGTCACTAGATCACCGATGCCCATTGATACTATTATCAATTTAAGGGCTCTTCTTCCTTCCTGATTAAATCCTCTAAGCATCATTTTATTAGTTATAAGGTGAATTTCCATGTCTAAGTAAGCTAATGTTTGTGGTTTCATCATGTTGATTGATTCTTCTGGATCCATTGACTCTCTAGAGAGTGTGAATCTGCTAATGTTGATTGAAATGTATAGAAGTTGATTGTGGTCACCGGTGTCGAGCAACAAGTCTTTGTTTTTTAAGGTCACGCAAGATTGTTCTCTTAATGAACAAATCTCTTCTAAGGATGTGCTAGTCAATTGTGCTAAGCAAATTTCCAAATCAAGTAAGGCCTTGATCAGTGCTTCTCTCATCTCCTTTGATAGGATAAGAGCATTTTAGATGCTTAGTCTGGCAAGTAACTTTTAAATATGGGCTAGTACATTATACTCCATTTTGTTATTAATTCCTCCAATTTTCTCATGGGTAGCTGCTTCTTCTGTTGGTAGGATTAGCACTCCTTGAATGGCTATTTGCTTTCCCTTATTTTTTAGAGGCGCCCTTCGGAGCAATACTTTGTCGCTTCTTAAATTTACTTCTATCATTTCCTCCACGAGATTAGCTACTTTGGGAACGAAAAGATACAAAATGGAGAGCTAAAAGAATGGAAAAAAAGATGGCCTAACTAACTCACACACAATAACGAAACCTCATACTCCAATCTAGAGAAAGATGAATACCTCTGCTACTCCTAAAGCATGCCCACACCTGGCCCAGTTCACCCACACCCATGGCTTAGCGCATCCACTTACTATGTCTTGGTTTGAAAGATAGCACTCCTATGCTCCACATCTGACATCTTTTGCCTTCCTAGAATAGCGCCCCCACCCATATTCTAGATCCCCCATACCCCTGTTGACCAGGAGGCAATGCACCCAAAACAAGTCAAGGGCACAACTTGACCCACATGCATAATTTGGATTTGGGAAAGATTTTTTTCCTTCATCAAAACACTGGTAATAAAATCTATGCTTACAATGATGAGATAAATCTTATGGAGAGTAATTTTTTGGGTTATAATTTTTATTTTTTTATACTTGTTTTCTTTAAATAGTTTCATATTTTTCCATCTCATGTCGAGTAGCTAGATTCCTTTCATTCACTTATGATGTAAGGGTTGGATAATTTTTTATGGTTTTCTACATGTTTTCTCCCTACAAATATTATAAGTGCTTTGACTGTATGCATGTTATTGTGTTAGCCTTCAAAACATAGTTTACTCCTAATCTGTCCCATAAGTATGTTAAAAACTCTTATGATCTATGACATGTAATCAACAACTAGTGGAAAGAGTAGGTTAACACACAATAACTTAGTAGAAAAAACATATTTCCATTAATGTATTGTAACCTAGATAGATGATCCGTAAAGTTCTGGGATACACTGCATGGTTAAGTCCCACTCAACCATATTATGGTTCTCAACCTATCCTGTGACCTAGAAACAGGTTAAAAAGAACATTATCCCTAGTTAGAAACTATTACTAAGAGGATTTCTTAAGAAAATCATATAAAAATACAACACCTGAGTCACCGAAGCATGAGTCTTACCCTCTATGAAGTACACTCAAGACTCTTGCTTTTTAGTTGTTTCATGTTTTTGTTGTTAGTTATGTGTTCTATTTTGCTTGTATTTTTCACTGCAAGGGCCCCGCACCACCTACATTGGTGTCAGGGCATCAACTAATGCCTTAAACATCTTAAAGAGGCATCGAGGTACTAGACCTTTTAGGGATGTGATACCATGATAGTGCTGGTGTGTTTCAAGGGACTCATCACATCACATGCAGAGCTACAATACTATTATTGGCATCATGGCACCATACAACTCTTTAACACTTTCAGGTGAGGCAAGGTGGCTATACAAGCATGGGCCTAAGAAGACTTTAATTGAGCACATCGTCCTCAATAGTGAGTCAAATATGATACCAACAAAGTTAGATTAACTTTGATTAATAGTGTTTTATGTTAACTTCTTTAACACTTCCACCACCTGAAACTCAAAATGCATGTCAGAAC
>NW_018165327.1:134053-139695 GCF_001263595.1 Phalaenopsis equestris | reverse complement strand
ACCTAGAAAGAAGTGTGAATTTGTATATGCTATTTTTTTCCGTTAGGGATTTTTTAATAGGGATCAACATGTAAGGGTTGACCTCAAAATGGGAATTCAAGATACAAATATCGATGTCAATAGAAAGTCAGACATTTGAAACTGACTTTCACTAAAAGAAATCAGAAATATATGACTGATCCTGAAAGTAAGAATTGAAATTATTGGATCAATTATGAATCAGAAGTATTGAACTGATTCGATGAAAAGTTTGAAATTATCAGATCAATTATGAATCAGAAGTATTGAACTGATTAAAAGTAAAAATTGAAATTATTGGATCAATTTTGTGAAAGTTTATGAATCAGAAGTATCGAACTGATTCAATATGAAAATTGAAATTATCGAATCAATTTTCGAAAAGTTATGAATCAGAAGTATTGAACTGATTCAGTATGAAAATTGAAATTATCAGATCAAATTTTTTTAATAGTAAATCAGAGTTATAAGACTGATTTAAAATGTAAGGTGTAAAAATTATGGTGTTTTGAAAATGATTTGCAGGATTCATTTGCAAGTATCATATAGAGTTTGTGACTCCATAGGGACATCACGGAAGACAACATTGTGTAAAAATGTGTGATTCTGTAAGAATGAAGACCGAACGAGGTCACGCTATATATATATTAATTTAGTAGAATATCAAACTTAAAAGCAGAAAGGAGAATAACGAAGTATGCAACTTCAAAAGTTTTTATTTTATTGAGTTTGATTTATTATAAAATTTTGGACCCAGTCACAAACGCTTGGCCAATTAAATAACCCCAGAACAATCAAAATCTCAAAATTTCATTTCGAGCAATGTCAAGTTGTATAGTATGTCTTCAAATATTGTCCATTGATTGGCAGCATAGGTCTTTCACCTTAAAAATCCACAAGTTAGTAGGCTCCTCCCAATTAAAACTTTTCTACGAGGAATGGTCCCTCCCAAGTTGGCTCAAATTTTTCACCTATTTTATGACGTGCAAGAATATGTTTTTTGAGAATAAGAACTAGGTCACCCACTTTTAAAATCCTTGGGCGGACCAATTTGTCATGAGCTTGTACCATCCTCGCTTGGTAAAGTTCCAAATGTTGTTGTGCTTCTAGTCTTTTTCCCTCGAGACTTTCTAACACTTCAAGTCTGAGATTTACACTTTGTTTGGTTGTAATTTGGTTGTCAACAGTGACTCTAAGAAACAATTTCTAAACCTCCAGTGGCAGTACGAACTCGGACCCATAAATAAGTGCGTAAGGTGTAAATTGAGTTGGAGCTCTGAATGTTGTTCGGTAGGCATACAAAGCTTCCAACAGTTTATTACGCCGATCTCTTTTGTTTTCATCAAGTGTTTCCTCAAAATCTGCACCAATGTTTTGTTGAAGGCCTTGATCAGTCTGTTTGCCCTAGGATAGTAAATTTTAGAATACCTCCAGTCTATCCCATGTCTTTTGACAAAGTTTTTGATCTTTATGCTCTTGAAGGCTGTCTCGTTGTCAAAAATCACTTTGCGTGGTACACCAAAATGGTAAACTATTTGGCTCTTGAAAAATTGAAGGATGTGCTATGCTATAACTTCTCATAACTGTACTGCCTCTGCCCACTTAGAGAAGTAATCCATATCAGCAAGAATAAATCTATGTCACTTAGAGGATGGAGGGTCTATCGGACCTATTTTTTTCATGCCTCAACACTCTATCGGCACTATTTTGGTTATGGAGTTGCCCATTGAAAGCTGGTCAATCGCCGGAATCAAAATCTCGTCACCCGCTTTGGAAAGGCATTTAATTTACATATAAATATAAGTTTAGAAAAATATGAAATCAAACTGATCCCATATATTTCATAGTTTAAATGAAAGAGCAATACACCTCAAGCTATGTATCTATACCGAGAGATAAACACACTATATGAGGGTGAGGCTTGATCAAATAAACTAAGAAATATATGACATCCGTTTCATCTAAAAAATCATTTTTATTATAAGCCGATAAGTTCCCCTATTTAATATGAAAAATTAAATAGAGTTTATATTAAACTGGGTTTGGAAAAGCTTCCTATACGGGCAAACCCCTATAGTTAATTACATCATAAATAACCAGAGTCACCCAAGAAAACTCTCGATAAAATTCTGAAAATATTATCTTCAAATAGTTCAGAAGGATAGGACTTTTCAACAAGATCAAACAAAGAGGTGTGAAGGTTGAATGGACCAAGTTTAGAACATTTATTACAGAATTCAAAAGAGGAAAAACTAGGGAATGTCAAAGATCTAGAGGAGAACCTCGATGAGTTCCCAGTCTACCCTATTGTTTGGCTTCAATTTTGAGGAGAAATTATTTAAATGTTTCATCTTGCCAATTTTATTTGTTTGGGGCTTACATTTATATGAAAAAATCACACAAATAGCCTAGAAGATATAAGGATTTAGTTCGTGACAAACGACGACCTTGACATCCTAAGACTATTTAAGGCTTATATTGTACAGCAGAGCTATACAAAAGGCCTAAAGATGAGTTGAGGATTTATGTTGCATAAGTAAAGAACCTCAAAAATCCTATGGCTTATTGTTTAATTCTAAAAAAAGATATGTTATTGTAGATCCTTTTGCTGATGAAGATGGTCGTGCTGCCCACAATGCTAGCTCCATGCTCCTCGTCGTAACGAGTTAAGTTTTCTAATGTATCAGGTTATGATGTCAAATCAAATTTTCCTATGATTATGGTTCTTTAAATTATGTGGGGCATATTAAAGTTGATTAGAGCGACACCGATTTGGATCCTATGGTTCCCTCATTCTGGTATCACTATTTTCTTTTAGATTCACTTAGTCCAAATGAATTTACTAAAGTCAACACAATGAGCTCCATACTTTCATTTAGACCATGGGAATCTCGTTAGCAACCGTAGGTTACCTCCTCCAAGGGATTTTTGATCATCTGATAGAGACGTTTTAATTTAGTTGCAATTGTTGTTTTGTGATGTTTGTATTTAAATTTTGAGTTGTCTTATATTTTTGAATGTTGTGGCAGTGAATTTTATCTTATTTAATTTTAGTTTAGGTTTTAGTTTTATGGTTTTCCTAGAAGTTTTAGTTTTCATGCAGAATGACATCATTGTTTAACATGCAAGCTTGAGGTAAGAAATACAAAAAGGTAAATGTAATAATTTAAAAGCATGCCTGTAGATTCTTCTCATTCCTCCACCAAACAGGTTAGTACTTGGAAGGCATGTATACAATTTTTCATGGAAATTACATTGCAGAAGTAGATGAAGGTTTAGCTACCAAACCCCAAGTTATGACTTTATTAAATCTTAGAAGATCCTAGTAGATGATTTTAGAATTTAGAACAAAAATATGGCAAGTCCAATTTGCCCTTCAAAATGTCCAATAGATTTCAAAATGCTCGAAGCATGACCCAGGACCATTTTGAAGATCACATGAAATATTTCGACTTCATTTTGGACTTATCATATTATTCCATTAATCATCAGAGGTTGAAGTGTGACTACTCCGTTGTTTAGTGAAACTTGACAATTTAATTATCCCAAGGACAGCATACTCAATTAATCAATTAATGTTTCATTTAAGAGGTTATGTGAGTGGGTGCCCCTAAAGCAAGTTTAGGTCATTTAAAGAATTTAAAGGTCATTTAAAGATTATGGTGCCCACAATTAAAGTCAAGCTTGTAGTGTTTAAAGATGTTAATCACTAATCATATCATCTTCTGAATATAATCAATTGAGTTTAAACATCGAGCTTAGGTCACTACCAAGCCCTTAACAATCATAATAGGTGAAATGGTGATTATTAAAATTTTAATTCAAGTGACATATATTTTTATTGAATGATCACATCATCCTCAACTTTAGACTTAAGAAAAGTAAATTATCAACTTTTCTATCTTAAACCCATCACTTTAAAATCATTTTATCTTAGTTGAATTCCAAGTTATGAAGATTAGAAGAATTATGATTTTGTTGATGTTGTGCAAGAATGGTGAGTGAGTTTCTACCTTTTAATCCTATTATATTTCAATCATCCAAACATGTTTATTAAGATCAAAATTACCCATTTTCTCTTGGTTAGTCCTAAACTTTGATTAAGGCACCAAAATCTAGAATGACTATTTTGCCCTTGGGGTGCTTCACCTCATAACTCATTAAACATAACCCAAATGACTTCGAGCATTTAGAGTGTCATATCCATGAGGTAATTACAATATTAGAGGAGAATATGGGGGCTTCTCAAAATTTAGTTTAATTTATTTATTTAAATTCAGAAAATAGGATTTAAGTGACATATATTCTTATTGAATGATCACATCATCCTCAACTTTGGACTTAAGAAAAGTAAATTATCATTTTTTCTATCATACGCCCATCACTTAAGAATCATTTGATCTTAGTTAACTTCCATGTTTTTAAGATTAGGAGAATTATGATTTTGTTGATGTTGTGCAAGGGTGGTGAGTGAGTTTCTACCTTTTAATCCCATTGTTTTCAATCATCCAAACATGTTTATTAAGATCAAAATTACCCATTTTCCTTTAGGTAATCCTAAATTTTGATTAAGGCACTAAAATCTAGAATGACTATTTTTCCATTGCGGTGTTTCACCTCATAACTTATCAAACATAACCCAAACAACTTTGAGCATTTAGAGTGTCATATCCATGAGGTAATGGTAATTACAATATTAGAGGTAATTACAATATTAGAGGAGAATATGAGGGCTTCTCAAAATTTAATTTAATTAATTTATTTAAATTCAGAAAATAAGATTTTAAAAAAATGATTTATTTAACTTTCCTAAATAATGTTTTTATTTACGAGAAAATTATTAGAGGTTTCCTTAGGTCAGAGAAACACTTAAGCAAAATTTTATGACTTTTTTGAATTAACTTATTATTATTATTATTATTATTATTATTATTATTATTTAATTTTGGATCAACTTCAATGATTTAATTAAATAGAAAATAATGTTTTAACTACCAAAATTTTTTTTATATTTTTATTAGACTTCCGTAACCACAGGAAACCTACTAAAATTATTCCCATAATTTCTCAAATGCACTTTTAATTTATATAATTAAAATAAGCCAAAATGGTCACCTTAGCTTGAAAATTAAGTTTAGAAGTATAGAGTTGTCCTCTAAACTTGGAAAAATTAGAGGACATAGTCTCTGTAATGAGGAACAAACCCTCTAAATTTTAAGTCATGGTGAGCAATGTTTGATCATAATGAATTAAAATACTCTAGAGGGTATTTAATTCATTAAAAATCAGGGAATAAGAAAATAATTTTTATTTTTAGTCCACATTATTCTCCTATGGTCACTGAGCAAGGGCATTTTTATTTTATTTTTATGATTGTCTTTTATTTTTATGATTTTTCGAGAGAAAGATATGGATTTTTGAAGTTCAGGCATTTAAAATAATAAAAAAATCTATATTTTTCTACTTATTTAGCACGGCGCTGACTGGATCATAGGCAGCTCCGAAAGAACATGCAGCGCTCTGCCATTTGACACCGCCAACCACGTATCTACCACACGGAGCATGCTTTATGGACCATATCCTCATTCAGCTTCATCAGGACCGTCCATTGGATAAACGCGCGA
>NW_018165327.1:115220-134043 GCF_001263595.1 Phalaenopsis equestris | reverse complement strand
CCATTCATCGTCCCCAAGTGACCTAACCCGTGAACCATTCAACTTAAAACCCTAAGATCTTCTTCTATACTCAACCAAATCACATGGGGTTTTTTTCTAAAGCTTCATCTACTTAAGAAGAACATATCTATACAGTTTATACGGTATGAAAAAAAGTAAATATGCATGGATAATCAAAATAGGCTCGTGTTAGGGTTAGAGCTCATGACCGTTGTCTGAGAAGGGAGGCCTCAATCAGATGGTTTTGGTAGCTTCAGTTGGGTCCAACGAACGTCTAGATGAAGTCTCAAGCCCTAGTGAATTGTCTTGGTATGATTTTGATCAAACTCGATTTCAGGTGTGGGCCTAGAGCTAGGTTATAGGCTGTTTGAGAGGGGGCTTTTGTGGGGATCAACTTCTCTCACTGTAGGGATGGTGTGTGTATATTTAATTGAAATTTGGTGGAATGTGGAGGTGTGGGGAAGAATGTCCAGGTTTCGGCCTAATTTTGAGCTCAAAGTTGAACTCTCACAGAGGGAACCAGGGGGGAGATTGTTGGCTTGAGCTTAGGAATGCTTGGAGAGTCTCTGGTGAGATTTTGACAAGGTTTCCCAAAGTATTTTGGTTAGCTATCTTTTTTTACATGGAGGGGGCTGATTAAATAGAAAGGCTTGGGCTAGCCACCGGGGTCAATTGGTGGGTCCAAATTGATGCTTAGGTGGAGGGATGGAGAGCTCTAGTGACCAATCAGACTTGGCCAGCTTAAGTGAGTTTTATTTTGAGCTTTAGGTGGCTATTTATAGCGGCTGAGGAATAAGGCCAAAATATGGCTAAGATCCCTTAAATCAAGGGACCATTACTCTAAGGGACCATTGGTCCATAGCTAACCTAGGTGGTTTAGGTGGGTTTAGACTGGTCACTAGGGTCCAAATTGTGGTCGTAGTGACATTAATTTGGTGACTTTGACATGGCTAAGTCAATTTTGGTGAAGGGGTTCAAGTTGGATCAAAATGTCTAGAAGTTGGGTTTGGGTTAGGCTAGACATGATATTGAGCTTAATTAATTGAGAAATAATGTGTAGATGATTTCCACAAGAGGTTTTGAAAAGGTTTGAAGTAATTTTGAATTGGTTTAGAGGTTCAATTTGGAGGATTTTGGGCATTTGGTCAATTTGGGGGTGTTGGGTTAGACTTGGGTTTAAGTTAGGATAAGGTTGGGTTAGGTCCAAATTGATGGTTCAAAATGTTCTAGGGGAATGTCATAAAGAATTTTCAACATAAATTAGGTACCAATTTTTGGGTTAGGCATTCAATTTGGTGGAATTTGAAGACATAGCCAATTTAGGGAAAATTTGGGGATTTTGACTGTGGGTTGAAATTGAGTGAAATTGAGGCTTGAACAAGGCCAATTTAAGGTCTCATTTGATGTTTAGGACTGTTAGGAAGAATTTAGGATTCAAATTGGGGCAAATTGAGTAGGCTATGGGGTTCAATTTGGTGGGGTTAAGTCATATGGTCAAAATTGGGGGTTTTACTTGGATTAAAATTGAGCTCAAAGCATGGGTCAATTAGGCTTGGATTTGGTTTGTATTCATCATATGAAAGATTAATTTGAGTTTAGAATTCAAATTGGGGAGGATTGGGGCCAAATTGATGGACATTTGAGGTGAATTTGGGGAAATTTGGCTTTAAAAGGCAATTTGGGGGTTTTGGTCAAAAAATTCAAATTGATCAAATTGGGTTCAATTGAAGGGTCCAAATTAATTTTGGAGACATTTGAAGTGATTTTAAATATTTTGGAAAAGTTTAGGCCACCAAGGGTATTTTTGTAATTTTGGGAAATTTGAGGGTATTTTGGTAATTTTTGACAATTTTGGGTGATTTTGGGTAATTTCAAATAGTTTGGAATGATTTTTGAACAAATTTGGGTATTTTCGGTGAAATTGAGAATTTTGGCCAAATTTTGGGTTTAGGGGTGTTTAGGTAATTTGGGTGGATTTAGGGGCAGAATGTCAAGTTGGATATTTTGATAAAATTGGGGTGCCGACCACCATATATGAGTTGTGGTCCAATGAAGTCTCATTTGGGTCCTCTATGTATTGGTCTTAGTTAAATTTTATCCTAAGGCTAGTGGGTTTAGGGGACCATATATATGAGTCTCCCAAAAGATCAAGGGATCAAAGTCAACAGTTTTGGGTTTAGGGTTGCAAGTGAATATAGGTGATAGTGAGTGTAAGTGAGTGACATAGCTCCAGACCAACACCCAGAGCTAGCCTTAAGGTTAAGCAGTCTTATGGGGACTCTCCTTGAGATCCCCCATACTGACCCCACCTCTACTAAGTGCTAGAGGTTAGGACCAATATATGGAACTTCAAGTTGAGTAAGGAAGAGTTTAGAGTTTCTAAGGGTGTGGGTTCCTTTTGTAGTTTTTCTAGGAATAGTCAACAGGAAAGTCCTATGGCTAGACCCTAGGCTATTAAAGAGGGAAAACTAAACCTCAATAAAAAGTGAGGTTAAAAAATGGACCCCCGGTAGGTGTGGTATGCTGGGCAGGCACACCGCGCATATTAGCGTTGATCGATGTGATCAATAAAACCAACATAGACTCCTAAGTCAACTGACCTTGAAAGGAGTGTAAAATTGAGTACTATTTGTTTTTGGTGGGGAGTTAGCAAGTGAATATCTGATCGAAATCAAGGAGTAGGAACTCTCCCTGGGGATTAGAGAGTGGGTTCCAAATTATCATGTTTAAGGTGTTTTCGGACGATGGGAATTAGTATTTAGTTGCTGACCTTGAGATGGGAATTGAAATTTAGGTATCAATATCATAAAGAGAATCAAAATTTAGGTACCTACCTTGAAGGATAAGAATCAAAATTTAGGTATCAATCTCAGAAAGAGAATCAGAATTTAGGTACCGACCTTGGAAGATAGGAATCAGATTGACCTTGAGATGGGAATTGAAATTTAGGTATCAATATCATAAAGAGAATCAAAATTTAGGTACCTACCTTGAAGGATAAGAATCAAAATTTAGGTATCAATCTCAGAAAGAGAATCAGAATTTAGGTACCGACCTTGGAAGATAGGAATCAGATTTTAGGTATTGATCCTGAAATGAGAATTAAAATTTAGGTATCAATCTCAGAAAGAGCATTGAAATTTAGGTATCGACCTTGAAAGATAGGAATATGATTGTAGGTACTGATCCCGAAATGGGAATTGAAATTTAGGTATCAATCTCAGAAAGAGAATCAGAATTTAGGTACCAACCTCGGAAGATAGGATTCATATTTTAGGTATTGATCCCGAGGATTGGGAATAGGATGTCGTGTTCCATTTAAGGGGGTCTTATACCAATCTTGAGGATTGAGAATAGGACGCCGTGTTCCATTTAAGAGGGTCTTAAACCTATCTCGAGGATTGAGAATAGGATGTCGTGTTCCATTTAAGGGGGCCTTATACCAATCTCGAGGATTGATAAGATGTCGTGTTCCACTTAAGGGGATCTTATACCAATCTCGAGGATTCAGAATAGGATGTCGTGTTCAATTTAAGGGGGTCTTATACCAATCCTAAGGATTGAAAATAGGTTGCCCTGTTCCATTTAAGGGGGTCTTATACCTATCTCAAATGATGAGAATAGAATGCCTTACTTCATTTAAGGTGGAATTAAACCTATCTTGGAGATATGTGTCACATTAGGGAGGAAAGCTCTGAGACTCATATCCAACCCAAATGGTGACAAGGGAAATATCTGCTACGTTGAGGAGGAAAGCAGTGGGACTCACATCCAACCCAAGGGGTAGCAATAAAAAGAATTAACATCTAGATACTGTCCTCGAAAGCAATATGAAAATAGTGTAGCGAATTTGTGGTGTTGAGCTCATAAATATGTGTCATGTGAAGATTAGTATTGGTGAGGAAAATTTGTGAGATTTTATGCAGAATGTGAAATTTCGCTGGAATGTGAAGAAGATTAGTGCAGATAAGGACAGTCGTGTTGCGTGAGTAAAGAGTAAGATACTTTGAAATCGAGAGAATCAACTCAACAAATTTATTTTCTTTTCTTGTTATTTTTATCACATTTAATTATCAAAATATATTTTTAAAATTCAAAATTTTTGTTGGTTGATTTTTCAAAAGAGTATTTTGTTTGAATTTTATTATTATCAAGTTTTTATTACTTTGTTCTTCGTTCATTGTAGCTTGGAACCAACACATGGTTCTGTGGCTCTTTATTCATTGCAAAAAATGGCAATTGAACAGAAAAACTAAATTCTGAAAGAGATTTCATTAATCTGTTTCAAACAGGTGTTACAAATTGAACATAGGCCGAATCATCAAAACGTACAATATGATGAAAGCATCAAAAGTACATCTGAAGATATCTCATGTTGGTTACATATCATAAGTTGCGCATATCTAATACATATATGATTATATCTACTGTGCCAAAATGTTGTTCAAAATGGTAGCCGCTGATTGTCCATCCTCGGCGGGGTGAGCTCCTGATTGAGCTGACCTACTAAGCCACCCTCCAAGACAAGAGTTCCTTTTGCATGTACTTAGAGGTGCAACCCTCTTATAGCTCGTAAAGTTGTAGCTCTTCTAACTTCGGATCCAGTTGGGATCCATACGGCATCTTGCTACTATCCATCCTTCTGAAAGTTCCAGACACCTTGCAGTGTCGTACCCCCGAAATGCAGTGTTTGGAGATGTATGCTCCATTTCCCTTGAAAATAAATATTGAACCCACTGGTAATGGTTTCTTAAAGATGCACTAGCAGATAGTTCCTCAAACTTTGGAACTAGTCTTGATTTAAAGCATTCAATGTTTCATAGAATGCATGTGGTGTTGATTTCAGATGAGGACATTAAAACTTGCCCCTTCTGATTTTATTTAACTTTTAAATTTGTGATTAAACATCCTTCTACTGTTGAGATTCATTCTTTTTTGTGGAGATTAAAACTTGTGGGAGAATTTTTTATCAATTTATTTGATGCTCATCATGTTGTAATTTTGCTAGAGAATGATCTTAATTTAAACAGAGTAGTTTATTAATAAACTTCATGGTACTTTAGTTTCATCTAATAATTCTCATTCTTCTTATTTTAATGGTAATAATGATATTAATGCTATTAATGATTCTAATTTTGATATGAAAAAGGCAGAATGGGAACCTCATGAGTTTTATGTTAGTCCTAAATCAATAAATTTGGTTTGCGATCCCTTTATGAGATATATTATAAATTTGTTAATAAGAAGAAACTAAAAATTTTGGAAAATAATCTTGTCATATTTTTAAGACATTGGGTAACTCTCCTAAAGTCCTTTCTTAATGATTAATGCATTATTTTGGAATGTTGGACATATTAGTACATTCTCTTCTAGAAATAGGAATAATCGTTTATGCCCAATTCGTAATGTTTCTTATCTAGTTCTTTAGAACTTATAATTAATTTTGATAAAATTAATTGAGTGTTTAGACAATGAGGTTATCTAAATTGGTTTGGTAGCTCTTCAAACAAAATTTGGTCATTTTGGAAAAAATGTATTTACATCTTTATTGTATATGCTTATCCCCAATTTATATGTTCCCATATATCTTTTTAAAAATTTATTGTTTATTTTATTTTCTAGTTTTACTTGTGTTGGTCATTTTATTCTTCCGGATCAAGTTGAGAACATTGCTTCTTTGGTAAACAGACCTAAGTGCGTTAGTGTTTATTTTAATATTGTTACAGCCTTTAATGATGATTTGGGTGTGCCACCTAAAATATAAATGTTATTAATTACTTTAATGATGTTATTTTTATTGTAACCTTAGTGATATAGAATTTTTAGGTCCTCTTATACATGGTCTAATTATTCTTATTAGCAAAGGTTAGAGAGAGTTATTTTTAATATTCAATGGATTGATAAATTTTCCCTCATCAAAATTTAAAATCTTAGTAAACACTATTTGATCATGTTCTTAATGTTATTCCTATTGATTAAAATCAAAAACTTCAAAATTTTGCTTTAAGATTCCAATTTATGTTATGTAAAGAGTAGTGTTTTTATGATGTGGTTAGTTTTAACTATCATGCTTCTCTTTCCCCTAATGACTATTTTTTTTGGTAAGATTAAAATTTGGTATAAACTAAAATCGAAATAAATTTTAAATTGGTAAAATAAGCAATAATTTAAAAAATATTCTTACTAATATTATAAAAGTTGAAGTTAAGGTGAATAATGTTGAAAACCACCTTAACTTGAATGTTATTAGAGCTAAGGTAGTGTCTTTAGATAAAGCTAAATTTTATTCGAAGAGACTTCAAGATATAGAGGAAAGATATTAAAAATAAACAACAACAAGTAGACATGTTAGTGAAGGGGATAAGATACATTTTATTTTCATTCTTTGGTAAATAGGAAAAGAGCTACAAATTGTAATCATAAGATAAAACAGGAAGATGGGTTTTTTATCAAAGTTAAGAATCACATTTACTCATTTGTTAATAATTACTTTTCTAATATTTTGAATAATTCAATAATTTTGGTTGATGTTTCTAAATCTTTTAGAATTTTTATGGTTCTCATTAAAGAAGATAATATTAAGATTTATTAAGATTTATTCTTATCCAAATGAAGATGAAATTAAAATGATGAATATGGAGATAAATGTTGATTTTGTTGTAGTTCCTAATGGTTTTAATATTTTAGAAGTGTTGGAATTTTATCAAAATTGATATTAATAATGTTCTTAATGATTTTATTTATGGACCCCTCTTCATAATTTCTTTACTAGTACTTCCATTCTTCTCATTCCTAAAATTCCTAATCTAGAATTTTTTATCTAATTTAGACCTATATGCTTATTTACATTTTTTAATAAACTTATTCCTAAATTTCTAATAGGCTTGCAAATATCCTTCCTAAAATTATTTTTGCTAATCATAATAGCTTTGTTATATACTGTAGTACTGTAGATAATGTTCTTTTGGCCTAAGTGCTTTTTCAAAATTTGAATTGAAGGTACACATGCATAATGTTATCATTAAATAGATATATTCAAATTTTATTACGATTTGAATTGGAGTTTCTTTTTCAGTATACTAAAGCTTTCTAGATTTAGTGTGCTTATACTATGCTCCTAAGAAACTAAAATAATAATTCTTTAATTTTAGTTATTATGAATGAGAGGTCTCATGATTATTTGAATCTTATAATGATTTGAGGCAGGGAGAACTTACCTCTCTTGCCCTTTTTATTATTGTTATAGAATGCATAATCTATGATCTTAAATTATCTTAATGGGAACCACCCTACTTATTATTTTGAAATTAAATGGGGTAATCATATCACTCATCTATATTTTGCTAATGATATTATCATTTTCTTGTAGTGGACATATTTATCTTATTAATATTTTAAATTTTTTTTGAATGGTTTGAAAATAAAAGTAATTTATCATTTATACTATTCTTATTAAAGCCATTTGTCATTCTATTATTGATAATATTAATGTAAAAATTGGGTTCATATCTCTGTCAATCGATTTTTTTCAAAAATGTATTGTTTAATTTAATATGTAAGTATAACTTTTTTTTTTAAATTGGCATTTAAACTTTGGAAAAAATGAAACCAAAGAGATCTCATAAGCTTAATAGTTTAGATGGTTGAGAACAATACAATAAGTAATACACTACCCTGAGGGATGAGCATAATACCTGTAGTAGGCTTAGCCATTTCAACAAAATAATTTATGTCAATCGTTTAGTCTGCAAAGTTTTTGATCGATAATTCCCTTACCTAATATAAAGATTAGATAGGTTTATATTACCTGGGTTCTCAATTCCACATATCAGCAATCCTCTATAGTTAATTACATTTTAAATGATTGAAGTCACTTAAGAAGACTCTCAATAAAGATTAGAGGTCTTGTCTTCAAGAAATCAAAGTTAAGTTTCCACTACTGTTTGTAAGAAAAGCCAAGTGGGAATGGACCAAGAGAGAAAATTTATTTTTAGAATCTAAAGGAGTGAGAGGTGGTAGAAGTCACAGACCTTGTGGTGGACCTCAATGATTTCCTAAACTATCATGTCCTTTGATTTTACATCTTGGAAGTGAAATTATTTAATGTTTACTCCTGCCATTTATTGTAAATTTTTGGGCTTACATTTGCACAATATCTGATTATGCAAATAGCCTAGAAAGATAAAAGGATTTAAGATGTATCGAACGGACAACACTCGGAGTCTTAAAATGAGTTAGGACATATATCGCACAGCACAATTGTGCAATGGCCTGAAGATAATGTGAGTATTTACGTCATGCTAGGTGAAAAACCCCAAAGTCATATGGTTTCATTATTATTTAAAACTAAGGAAAGTTTTGCTGAAGTAGATTTGCTTCATTGTTGAGTATTGATCATCATCTGAAGTCGTCCTTCTTCTGCTTGCATCTTCGTCTTGCTCATTCTGAATTCTCTGTGACAATGATTTTTGGTTTAGATTTTATGTCTAAACATGTGACTGTTGTTGTGTCCCAAGGCCTAATGTAGTGTTCCTCCTAAACAGGTGCCTGCCGCTCTCTACCTTAGGGGTCTTTTCAGGTATATGAAACAAAACATGTCATAAAACATAGTAAAAGAAAGTGTGGTACAAGGACTGTAGCAGTGTGTACCTATCATCTCCGACATCACTGCGAAGGAGCATTATACGACTCTGATTTTATTAATTAAAAGGATCATACATGTTTGGAGAGGGGAGGTGGATCCTCTAAACTAGAAAAGCCAAAATACATAATAACACACTCATAGAGGTTCCACCTCCCACAGTACAAAACCCACCCAAATTACATTCAATTATACCCCAAACGAATCAAAGTATACCCAAAAAATTGAACCTTAATAGTAAACCATGAAAAGTTTTGATGGCAGTAGAAGGACTGAAGAAGAGCCAAATAGAGCCTAAAAAGGTTCCAACAAATTCCCATTGTAGAACCATCACCAACATCAGAAAGTAAGTATTATCTCTTGTCAAATGTCAGTGAATAGTAGTGCCAATCTTGTACACAGGAAAGAACCTCCAATCAGGAGGTATAAAACTATTCTGCCGTCTTAAATTTTTCACTGGATGCCTTTCTCATCATCGTCCATGCCAGCAAAACCTCTAACTTACACAGGCCCGATGATTCATATATGACCACATTTTAAATATTTCTAGTTGCCCACAAGGGTTTGAATATATTATCTAAGACTCATATCCCCGAACATTGGGTTCTGCTACAGGTTAAGTAGCAACATGATAATTTCCAATAGCGCGTTAATTTAAAGGGTCCTAGATCATATCTTGATGGGTACTTAAGGGTTTTTTTTCTTTGCTTGGTTTTAGGGATTATTATATTTTGAGGATGATTTTTCTAAATAAATCATAATAAGCCCAAATGTCATATGAATATCCAAAATCTTATAAAGATAATCAAAGGGTAACTCTGAACAAACTTTAGAATCTCCTGGACTATTCCAAGTTCATCTAGCCTTGCTACATTGTTGAATTGATCAACCTGTTCAAATTGTACATTGTCATTTATTGAACTGTGCTCAGTGTTTTATGCCTTAATCAACCTATGAGTAAGGGTATTAGTCAATTCTTGTCAATATGGTAAAGAACATTGGGATAAAACTCTAAGGGTGCGTTTATAAAGTATTAGAAAGTTTACACTCTTACCCCTCAATTGTATTTGAGCTTATAGTGTTTTAAGATGTTTCATTATCACTTATATTTTCTCCTTTAACTAATCCTCAAATGATATCAAATCAAACCTACTTCATTACCAAGCTCTCAAAGCATAAAGGTAAACTTGAAATTTTGAAAAAATTGTAAAGTGTATTTAATCTGTATTGAAAGGATTAAATTTTTGTTTGACCATTAGTTGGGGTTATAAATTAGTGATTTATTTGTCTTCCAACTCAAAATCCTCACTTTTTAATCATCCAAACTTCCATTTCTTCCTATGTTTCTTCCTATTTCAAATAATTACAAATTTATCTTTTTTTTAGAAAATATCATGAATGGGTTGCTACCCCATTGTCCTTTGTTTTTAAATAACTTTACTAGGTCAATCATCTTAATTTTTTACCTTTCCCTTCTACTTTAACCTAAAAACTTGATTAAATTAAGGTTAGGGTGCAAAAGTCCAAAATTACAATTTTATCTTTAGGGTTTACACCCCATAACTCTTATATTTTGATTGAAATGGTCATGAAACTTCATTTGCCTCTTACTCATGGGCTAATTAAGATGTCAAAGGGAAAGTTAGATTTATTTGATTTTATTTTAATTTTTACGATTATTTTAACCCATAAATGTGATTTTTTCAATGTTAAATAATTTAATTATCCAAAACATGTTTTCTATCCTTACAAAAATTGTATTTTGTTGATAAAAGTCATAGAGCCACCTAGAGCAATTTTCATTATTTTTTCAGTTATATTTTATTTTTATAATTTTTAATTGGTTTTAATAAATAAATACATAGAAAATATTTTTTTATTTTAAGAAAATTATTTCTTTTATTTTTATTAATCTCTCAAACTTTATTAAACTCAATAATTTTGATTTTACATTTATCTAATTATTAATTCATTTTTTAAAATTATTTTGGCGAATAGCTTTTAAAAATATAAGAAAATACATTTAAGTACTTAAAATACATCTTTAGATTCTTAAAAATTTATGGAACACTTTAAAGTTGATGTCTATAATGAGTGAAAAGTTTGTGATATTTTGAAATATATTTGTATATTTGTAATTTTTAATTATCTTTAATTTAGAAAAAAACATAGAAAGTCATTTTTAATTTTAATTTTGCTTTACTTTTTATGAGTGCCTCTGACTTTAGTGAGCTCATTAAACTTGATTTTGTGTTTTTCTAATTTATATTTCATTTTTTATAATTATTTTAGTAATTTGCAACATAATAAGAAAATGTATTTTAGTACTTAAAACACATTTTCTCTTTTTGAAAATTTTATGAGGATCTTTTAGAGTTTCTTCTATAAATTAGAGAGTTCTTGTGAAATTTTTAAATATCTTTATATTTTTATAATTTTTAATGATTTTTTAGATAGAAAAATACTTTAAAAATATCTTTTTAGTTTTAAATTTCATTTTTATTTTCTTAAAGCACTTTGACTTCAGTGAACATATTAAACTTGATTTTGTAATTTTTTTAATTTTTTTTATAATTATTTTAAGTGAACAAAGGTGATTATAAAAAAAAATTTTGGTCTTTTAGGGTTAGAGACACTGTGTGACTCTAGAAAAATCACATAACATCTTTAATCATGTGGGGAATAAACCCTAAAAATTTCATGTCATGGCCCCATTATTTAAATATTTATGATTAAAATAAGTTTTAGGGTTTTTAATTAATTTAAAATTAAATATAAGATCATTATTTTCAATTTTTAGTTCATTGAATTCTCTATTCATTGAGCACAGGGTTTTTTTTTTTAAATTTCTGATTTTTCTAAACCACTATATGATTTTTTGAAGTTATACTTCATTTTCTGGATTTAATTAAATCAGAATACCTAGAATTTCCTACTTAACCATGTGACAGCCCCTAATCCTCGAAGTCTCTAAAATACCACGCGAAGCGCTCTTACTGGCTACGATTTACATTTCATATGCCTCGTTACCCCACGGTTCGTCCCCTTCACATTCTTCAATCTACTACTCAACGGAATTCACACCATTCAGTTTAAATACATAGGAATGGGCGGCATCCAGTTGTCATCCCAAATAAAACCCAACTTGAGAATTGTCTACACTGTAATGCTAATATCTCTCTCAATGCTCAACCAAATTTGATGCAGTTTATTTTTATAGCTTCATCTAAATGAGACGAACATATCTATATGGTTAGGTGGACATGGATTGTTCATTCTCTTCATAAAATACCAAAGTAAAGCAGAAATGAGAGATTTTGAGCTATACCTTTGCCCAAGAGGTGAAGTCTCAATTGGGTTGGTTGAGAAGGTTCGCCTTGACACCAGGAACCTCCTCCAAGTGTTGATTTGATCTGTAGATGGGTCTAGGTATGACCTTGACCAAATGGTGGACTTTGGAAGTTAGGGTTTGATATTGATTAAGTGGATGATGGGAGAAGATTTCATGTTAGAGTGGGATTTAGATTAAAAGAAATTAGAGGTTTGGCTTGGCTTGTTTGACTATTAGAAATATTTATACATAACATTTTCAGGTGGTAGTAATATCAAACCAACTCCTACCTTACCAAGTATTATCGTTTTTAAATCCTTGTCTTGATGCGCTGAAGAAGCCCCACGGAATTACATCTCTCAACATTGATCATTAGGATGTCCTAGATTTGTCACTTGTTCATGTGGTAGGTTATCATTGAGGGGAGAGTCAACTGACAATGGCCGTATCATGAGAAAATTTGCTAAGATCTGTCCCTTAATAGCATGAAGAGGCATAAACGTTATATCAAATTGTAACAATATCATCGAACATCTTACTAACCTACCAGAAAGCATTGGTCGGGTCATCAAGTATTGCAGTGGATAAAACTTTAACATAAGGTTGACCTTATGAGAAAGCATGTAATGTCTAAGCTATTGGGCGGCAAGGATCAAGCTAGACAATGCTTCTCAATAAAGGGATACTTTACCTTCGCTTGTATCAAATGATGATTTAAGTAGTAGAAAGCATTTTCCTTACCCTTGTCATTGACTGAGCTAATAGGGCTCCAAGGGATTCATCTAAGGCTAATCTAACTGAGGCTAGGCTTGCTAATATAGGAGGTGTCATTAAGTATTTTTAATAATTTCAAAGGCCTATTGACATTTTTCGTCCCAAGTAAACTAAGCATCCTTTATAGTCAACACAGAAAAAAGTTGACACTGTCCCAACATATTAGATATAAAGCATCTCAAATAAGCCACTTTCCCTTGAAAGGATTGTATTTGTTTCAAGGATTTGGGTGGCGACATTTCAAAGTTGAGCCTAATCTTCTCTGGATTGATTTCAATTCCACGGTGATGAACAACAAACCCCAAAAACATTCCTGAGGTGACATCAAAGGCACATTTTAAGGAATTCATTTTAAGATTAAATTGTCGCACTCGTTCAAAGATAATCCTCAAATCGTATAAGTGGTCTTCCCTTTATTTCAATTGATGAACAAACTATTCACACAACACTCGACTTGGTTGTGAATGAGTTTGTCAAAGATTTTCATCAGGGCTTGCTGATATATTGCTCCAGTATTCTTTAATACAAACTGCATCATCGTATAACAATATATTCCAATTGGTATTTTGAAAGCTGTAAGGGTTGCATCTTCTGGTGCCATCTTAATTCGGCTATACTCAGATGATCCATACATAAATGAGAAGTTTGCATGAGATGATGCAATATCTACCATTAATTTAAAGATTAGTAATGAGAACACATCCTTTAGGCAACTTTGTTCAAGTCTTTAAATCAACACAGACTCAAATTTGTTCATTGTTCTTCTTGACCGACACTATATTAGCTAACCATGTTGGGTATTGTTCTTCTCACACAAAGTTAGAATATATTAACTTCATGACTTCAGTGGTGACTTGTTGATCGATCTGAAGTCACATCTGCCTTAGAGCTTGTTTGATCAGAGCCATGGTTGGATACTCCAAATCTATGAACTGCAACCTCTTGTGCTAAACCAGGCATCTCATCATAGCTTCAAGTTCAACAACCTCTGAATTCTGATAATAACTTGACCAATTTTGTAGACTCCTCATCACTTAATAGGAAACTAATGAAGGTAGGCCTAGGGTCATCTTCAGTCCCTAGATTGATCTCATTTATTTCATTCATAGTTGATTTGATTTCTTTTTTTAAATTTTTGTGGAGCATCCACTATCTGGGACTCTTTGGCACCATCTTCCACTTCAAGGAAGTCTTCCTATGAACTACTTATAATAACCAAACAAAAGTTTATGTTATCGACTAGCCCTACCCTGTCGAATCCACCTCCTTCTCCCATTTCCATAATTCCTCAAAAAGGTGTAGCCTACATTTCAACATTTTTTTTGGGCACAAAGCCATGTTGAACAAGTATTTGAACACACATAAAGTACCATCCAATAGGTAATTCCATTAACACATTAGAAGTATCTTTTTCTAGTTTTGCATTGACTTCAAAACTAAAAAAAGGTGAACCATTATGGAACTTAATCAGTTTCATGCCCACACTTCTTACTTTCTTCACCTCTAAAACCTCAACTTTAGAAGAATGAATTGGGTTAAAGTCAAGGTTTGTACATAGTGGTTAACCTTAAAATATGGTTAACCTTATCATGCATTGACTCATACTTAGTTCCTTCTTCCTCCTCTAACGAGATAAAAAATTGAGGCTTCCTTTCACTTGTTGTTATTGTGTTCTTCTCTATCTCTTCAATCTCATAACTCTCTTTCAAGTCAATGTTGATAGTCCAATTTCTCTGTTTAACAATCCTACTAACTCTTCCTTACCCTTGTCCCCTGCCTTGCTCTTGGATGCGACGGCTAAATGAGCTTCCACCCTCTTGTTGAAAAGGAACGGTAGAAGATTGTTGAACTGAAATTCAGAAAATTTGAATATGCTACCCTTGTAATCCTTTTGAATCTTTGACTTAATTCAGTACAATGTCTCTGGAGAATATTGTTTTATTTAGGAGAACATAGTAGGTGGCATCCTATTGAATGTCTATCTCATGTATTGAGAACGGTTGTCAATCCCCCTTTGCACAACATTCTTGACCTTCTTCATAGTATTTTATGCACTGAAATAGAGATGAAGGGACCATCTTATACTCATGAATCCAAGGTTGATTCAGTAGGCCTTTTGAATGAAGTTTCTTAATAGATCATATGAAATTTTATGTATGTCACTAGTCACCGATGCTCATTGATAGTGTTATCAATCTAATGGCTCTTCTTCTTTCCTGATTAAATCCTCTAAGCATCATTTTATCAGTTGTAAGGTGAATGTCCATGTCTAAGTAAGCTAATGTTCGTGGTTTCATCATGTTGATTGATTCTTCTGGATCCATTGTCTCTCTAGAGAGTGTGAATCTTCTAATGTTGATTGAAATGTATAAGGTTGGTTGTGGTCAGCGGTGTTGAGCAACAAGTCTTCGTCTGTTAAGGTCACGCAAGACTGTTCTCTTAATGAACAAATCTCTTCTAAGGATGTGCTAGTCAATTGTGCTAAGCAAATTTCCAGATCAAGTAAGGCCTTTATTAGTGCTTCTCTTATCTCCTTTGATAGGATAAGAGCGTTTTAGATGCTTAGTCTGGCAAGCAACTTTTAAATATGGGCTAGTACATTATACTCCACTTTGTTATTAATTCATCCAGTTTTCTCTTGGGTAGGTGCTTCTTCTGTTGGTAGGATTAACACTCCTTGAATGGCTACTTGCTTTCCCTTATTTTTTAGAGGCGCCCTTCGGAGCAATACTTTGTCGCTTCTTAAATTTACTTCTATCATTTCCTCCACGAGATTAGCTACTTTGGGAACGAAAAGATACAAAATGGAGAGCTAAAAGAATGGAAAAAAAGATGGCCTAACTAACTCACACACAATAACGAAAACCTCATACTCCAATCTAGAGAAAGATGAATACCTCCGCTACTCCTAAAGCATGCCCACACCTGGCCCAGGTCACCCACACCCATGGCTTAGCGCATCCATTTACTATGTCTTGGTTTGAAAGCTAGCACTCCTATGCTCCACATCTTGCATCTTTTACCTTCCTAGATTAGCGCCCCCACCCATATTTTAGATCCCCCATACCCCTGTCGACCAGGAGGCAATGCACCCAAAACAAGTCATGGGCACAAGCGTACCCCACATGCATAATTTGGATTTGGGAAAGATTTCTTACCTTCGTCAAAACCCCAGTAATAAAATCTATACTTACAATGATGAGATAAATCTTATGGAGAGTAATTTTTTGGGTTATAATTTTTATTTTTTTATACTTGTTTTCTTTAAATAGTTTCATATTTTTCCATCTCATGTCGAGTAGCTAGATTCCTTTCATTCACTTATGATGTAAGGGTTGGATAATTTTTTATGGTTTTCTACATGTTTTCTCCCTACAAATATTATAAGTGCTTTGACTGTATGCATGTTATTGTGTTAGCCTTCAAAACATAGTTTACTCCTAATCTGTCCCATAAGTATGTTAAAAACTCTTATGATCTATGACATGTAATCAACAACTAGTGGAAAGAGTAGGTTAACACACAATAACTTAGTAGAAAAAACATATTTCCATTAATGTATTGTAACCTAGATAGATGATCCGAAAAGTTCTGGGATCCACTGCATGGTTAAGTCCTACTCAACCATATTATGGTTCTCAACTTATCTTGTGACCTAGAAATAGGTTAAAAAGAACATTATCCCTGGTTAGAAACTATTACTAAGAGGATTTCTTCAGAAAATCATATAAAAATACAACACCTCAGTCACCAAAGCATGAGTCTTACCCTCTGTGAAGTACACTCAAGACTCTTGCTTTTAGTTTCATGTTTTTGTTGTTAGTTATGTGTTCTATTTTGCTTGGATTGGCACCGCAACACCTACATTGGTGTCAGGGCATCAACTAATGCCTTAAACATCTTAAAGAGGCATCAAGGTACTAGACCTTTTAGGGATGTGATACCATGATAGTGTTGGTGTGTTCCAAGGGACTCTTCACATCACATGCAGAGCTACAATACTAGTATTGGCGCCATGGCACCGTACAACTCTTTAAAACTTTCACGTGAGGCAAGGTGGCTATACAAGCATGGGCCTAAGAAGACTTTAATTGAGCACATCAACCTCAATAGTGAGTCAAATATGATACCAACAGTGTTAGATTAACTTTGATTAATAGTGTTTTATGTTAACTTCTTATTTATATTGTTCAAATTTTTTATCCTACTCCTAATGTTTGTGAGTAATTTTAAAGGTTTCTTAATAAAATCTCTTAGGAATAATCTTCCCTTAAATAAAATATTCATTAATAATCTTGGTTTAAAGCCCGTAGTCCCCTTTCTGAAGTAGGTTTGGGTTGTAAATCAATTATAATATGACTTGTGCTATCTCTTTTAAATTATTGTAGAATTTTAGAATGGTTTCTAGTTGGCATGCCAAATTTATGAGAAATAAATATTGTCACGATAAATATTATGTTACTTGTGTTTATAAAGCGGATGATTCGCCCATTTGGAAAAGCTTTAATCTATAAAATGTAAAGCATAATCCCTTTTTAATTCTCCTTCTACTTCTTCTATTAAATTATCTAATTTTATGGTTAATAGTGATTATGATAAATATAAAACTAAGGATGTTCCTCCTAATGAGTTAGTTAATTTAGTTATGAAAATTTATTTTGATTCTTCTACTAAAGATCATATTTTATTTAAATCTTTGAATTTTGGTTTGGTTTCACGTCATGATGTTTGCATGTATTTCAAAACAATCTTGATTATACTTATTCTTGTAATCTCATGTGGGATAAGTTTTTCACTACTTTATATTATATCATGTGCTAGAAAATTTTCATAATTTAATTCTTATGTGATTGTATCTTCCGGAAAAAAAGAAATTTTACTCTGATTCAAAATGACAATGTTTTTATCAACTGGAGAATACTAAATATCTATTTTTAATGGTTTTATAGTTATTATAATTTTGATTTGGACGGTTGATTTCTTGCAAGTTTTTATCTGGAGGTAATTTTCGGTTTTGGCCATGGTGGTGTTCTTGTGTTTGGAATTTTCAGGCAGCCAAGGTGGTCGGTCGGCTAGAGGAAAGTCACCATCCCACTAAGGATGGTCAGCAGTGGGCAGATGTGAAGCCAATTGGGTTGTGCATGGGTAGAGGTGCTTAATTAAAATAGATGTGGATTCAAATTTAATCAATTCTTAACATAAATCAAATCTAAAACATCTACTCTTGTAATCAGATCATCAGATGGTCAACGTTTAATGTGATTGAACCATCTAACATGACTCTCTAAAATTTTGTCCGCCACTAGAGCCACACCAACCGTATCACGGATATATTTATTTTGCATTTTGTATCTAAGTGTAAAGCCACTCATCCTCCTAATCTTTCTCATCTCGGCAACACTTAGCTTAGTTTCATGCTTCTCTTTTAAAGGCCAACAACTATAATGCTTTTCTTCTCATAATGATAGATTACTCTTCAGTTTATCTTTAGTCAAAGACTTCACAATTTTATAAATATATAATTATGTTTTTTTATTGTTCTTATTAGTTAATTTTTCATCTAATTCTATCGTTGCACTATTAAGAAGATCTAATTTTATGTTTGTGGTTTTAACTTTTCAAAAAATACGACCTTAAGGAGTTTTAGTTCCTTTAGAGTCTTGTATTGCGAGTGTGGATTGAAGTGTTATCTACTTGTTTCATGATTCATGAATAGAAAATAACTCTGGAAGAAAATTTGAAGTGTGTAGATGAATAGAACAACAAATGATTGTAACTTTTTTCGATAGCCCGATCAGTTAGACAATTCTATCCGAGATAGTGATGAGGTGGGATATTGTCTTTGAAGAAGAATTTATCTCGTAAAATCGATCTTCTACAATTCAAAATCAATATCATGATTATGTTAATTGTTGTTTTAATATTTTTATTTTTTATTTATGATGTTGTGTTGCTCATTGTTAGGTGAGATATCAATTATATGTATAATATTTAAAGTTATGAATTTTTTAGGAATTTTGAATGAATTAATATTTTTATTTGTAAGTTATTGAACTTGAACTGATTATCTTATAAAC
>NW_018165327.1:93602-115120 GCF_001263595.1 Phalaenopsis equestris | reverse complement strand
TAAGTTATTGAACTTGAACTGATTATCTTATAAACAATATTAGAATGGAGCAAAAATATTTTTTTTATATAATTATTTGTTGATAAAATAAAAAGAAGAAGAAAAAAAAAAGGCTTGAAGATTCCCACGACAGCTTCCTTGGACAGCTCCGCTCCCGCCGCATTGTGCCAATTGAAGTAGATACTATAGCCGAATTCGAAAGGTAAGAGTTTTCTTTCATCCATCCAGGAATCTGAGAGCATGGCCCTGAACGCACCGCTGCTCTTAAGGCGTTCGACCATATGCATAATACAAAGCAATCTCCAATCTTCTCCTATTTCCTCATCTTTACAACCAGTACATTCCAAGAATCAGAAGCACCTTAGCTTCCATTACCTTCCTTCTAGCATTGAAAAAACTCGCTCCTCCCGAGCAAAGCCGGTAACCGTCTTGACTTTTCTGAGTTGTAACACTGTTTCACTTCAGGCATCAATCACCTAACCATCTGCACCTGTACATCCTAAAAAGTTGAAGGCATTGAAGAAATTCATTAAAAGCAGCGAAAGCGTTGCGGATGAGGAAGACGAAGATTCCAACAACAGAGAGCACAGAGTTGCCAATGACCCTAATCTTATGACTGAAGAAGAGAGACTGGAGATGAGGAGGACGATTAGGGGGGTGCTGGATTCGAACCCTGTCGTAGAGGAAGAGACCGATCCAGTACAACGCAAGATCAAAATGCAGAGGCTGCTTGCAGACTACCCGCTTGTCGTCGAAGAGGATGACCCTGATTGGCCAGACGATGCGGATGGATGGGGATTCAAATTTGATCAATTCTTTAATAATATCAGGATTAAGAATGTGAGGAAGGATGACGATGAAGGTTACGATAGCGAGAAGGAGATTGTGTGGCAGGACGATGATTATATCAAGCCTATTAGAGATATAACCGCTAGGGAATGGGAGGATACTGTTTTCAAGAATTTCAACCCTTGCATCATTCTCGTCCACAATCGATACAAAAGGTTTCTCCTTCTTTCCACTCATTCAATTTTATGGAACACAAGATTAAATTTTTTGCTAAAACTAATAAGTTTAAGGTTTCAGATTTAGGAGTCGACTGGTGTGAATGTACTATTGCACTCTTATTTGAATTTTGAAGTCATATGAGAGTTCTCGAGCATAGGGCTAGTTTTTTATCCACAATTAGTAGAGTCAGTGTTATGGAAAAGTGCTATTGAACACGTTATAAATGATGAAGGATTGGACCATTATGTATTAATATTAGATTGATCTTAACTTTATTTGAACAAGTTGAAATTAGGATAGGATTTGTGCATAAATAAAAGGACTCACTATTGCAAACTAAAGTAATACTAGGTACAAAAAGGAAGGACCAAACTAAGGGTTGCAATAATAGGATTAAAAAATCTAAAAATTATAATTCACTTATATTTTTGTAGATGCATTCTTGTAAACCATATCTAATATGCACAAATTTATTGTAATTAGATTTAGAAGTGTACTAATCATACTCTAAAAAATATTGGTTTTTTTAATTTGTCAATACAACATACTATAATCTTTGAGCTAAATTCAATATAAAAAAAATTTAGTGTTCTTAAGTAAGGGAAATATAAAGTAGTCAAGTTAAATAAAATTAGTGTTAAATATCTAATATTGCAAAACATTCTTATTTATTAATATAATCTAAGGAATTCCATGACTTTAATGTGGATATTTCTATCCTATGATCAGTCAAGATAGTTTAGTCAAAAATCAGTTTGTCATCGGCATCTCAATTTCAAACAATTCTACGTAAATTAAATGCATATTAAATTTTTATCGTATAAATTAAGAGCCCGAAGATTAATAGACCATCTGATGATCTGATTAGGAGAGTAAATGTTTTAGATTCAACTTATGTTAAGAAAGACATCGGTAGACCTAGGAAGACTTGGGCTTATTGTATAAAATATGATCTTATTTTATTAGAACTAAATGAAAATATGACACTAAATAGGACGTAATAGAGAAAAAAGGATTCATCTAGCGTAGTGGGATTAAGGCTTTGTTGTTGTTGTTGTTGAAATTAAGAGCACAAAGATTGATTTCATTTAGCCAAATCTAACATAGAAATCTTCAGCTATCTAGTCTTTAGAAAAGGGTATTAGTTCATGCTAGGCTAAAAAGAAAGACAAAAATAAACTATAGAAAGCAAAACAAATCAAAGCTAGGGAAAAGAAAAAGCTTGGATTCTGTTGACTCTCATTTTGATCCTCCGTAGTTGTCTTTTTTTAAGCTGTTAAATATCTAATATTGCAAAACATTCATATATGGATACCCCCAAATAATTATAATTTTTTTTCTCTTGAAAGCATCAATATATTGGCTAGTGCCATGTCAAGTAACCTCGGAGCTAGAATAAAACATGTGCGCTCCCAACAAGCCAGCTGGAAAAATTTATGAAATTGACACTAATACCAAATTGGGAGCCTAGGCATTAGGTTTGGATGCCTAAGTTCTCAACTTTCTATGCAAAAATTCAAATTATTCTAGGTTTAGTACCTGAATTTCAGAGTAAGCATTTGGGTGCACAAGCCCTCCAATGCTTGTATGTTAAGTCTGCTGCTCAAGTGACTTCAGATTTGCATTCTTTTCGTATCATTTACAGAAAATCCACATAGGTGAATGCTCATCAAATTGCTCATTTTTCCTTACATCAACAACTATATTTTAATTACTATAATGAATTTCTCAAATTAAGGCAAAAAAGATAAAAATTCAATGATCTGCCTGAGGAAGTACTTAATATAAACACTACTATCAAATTACCCTCACGTCTTATACTTATTCATTTTTTGGTAAAATAAACAAAAAGAAAAAGCAAAACCCAATGCTCAAGAATACAAATGCTCATAAGACACCTTACTCGCTGATCAAAGTACTTTTTTTTTAATTCTCAGATCAAAATACTTTCATTCCTAAGGATTACTATTTCTTATACCACTCATAAAATTTGAGTGTTACAAGGATTATATTAACTATTGTATTAACATACTGTTGTATAAATTTCTTAATCATAAATGTCACACTAATGCAGGGGATGCATAACCCACAAACTAACCTAATTTTCATAATTATAGACTGTTAACACATTTAAACTTTTTCTATGCCTCAAGAATCTAAATTAAGAGTCGCTCAACACTCAAATATTAGCTACAGTGAATAACAATGATTCTTCTTCCCTCCACTCCTGTGATATTCCAACACCCACAAGTTTTTTTCTTTTCTTACTCAAGAAATTTGATCAACCACGATAAGTTAGTAGTCCTAAAATCACAACACTTGACAGTGTACCACCAACCGACCAATTATTAGATGACATGAGCAAAAGACACAATTTTTGCTATGTCCTTAGTGCATGCTGTGCAAAAATAAGCAAACTAGTAAAATATTAGTGATAGCAAAACTTCTCGTGTGGAGGCTTGTAGTAGTCTTCCACGCTGTTAAAAACAGTGTTGTGACTTTGGTTTTATTGGTTACTAAATGAATTATTCTTTTTCCCTGTTCAAAAAAAGAAAGAAAAAGAAAAAAATAGATAAGTATTATTAGCTAAAATAAAATACTACTAAGGTAAATAATTTAAATGAGATTTTTATAATTTTTGGGTTAACTCTCAACAAGCATGTCATTCAATATTTTTTACATTTACTTGGTCTTTTTATTCTAAATCTTATCAAGTGATATATTATACTTCTAGTGCTTCACAAAAACTATTTCGACCATATAATCATTCTTAGCCTTTGTATGATGGCTAAGGTGTTCAGAATAGCATGCATCAGGAAAAAAAATAATTTTTCTTTTGTTGTGGGATGTATATATTATCATAAACTTTGAAGATCCCTTCTTTCTATTGGTTTCTAAGGTGTAGTTCTCCATTCTGGAAGTTAATATTGACATTTTAAGTTATTATAAATGGTCTACCAAGAATAATATGATAAATTTAGTTTTCGTCCTCTGTATCCAAGATGATGAAATTTGCATGAAAAGTAATCTTTTGAAATTTCACTAAACCATCAACAATCTCTTGGGATACTTTATTGACCTATCAATCAAATGCAGTGAGACCGTGGTCAGTTTTCCTTCCCCCCATCTCAACTTCTTGTTTACTAGCAAAGGCATGAGATTAATGCTTGAGTTTATGTCATAAAGTGGGCGAATAGTAAAGCTGGCTAGATATTTTTTCATTCTTTTGGATAGCTTGTATTTCAGAATAGTGTTGCATCCCTATGTGGCCGTTGTCTCATAATCATTTAGTTTCCTTTTTTTCAAGAGGATCTTGTTCATAACTTCGACATAATTGGACATCTTCTCCAACACATCAATAAGCATGATATTGATATACATCAATATATAACTTGTTAAACGCCTCTAGGAAATTGGAAAATTATTTCTCTAGATTCACTTCTGAAAATTATTGTGGATACAACAATGGTGGAATATATGCAGCTGGTTGTCAAGGAAAAACTTCATCTTAGGCCTTTATTTCTTACCAGCATCTTTCTTGTCTGCACTTGTTTGTTTTGTATCGGGCTTCTTCTTGCCCTTTGAATCATTTTTTGAATGTGTCAATAATCTCGGGGTAATTTGTGATATGATAGTTTGGGTCCTCAATCACTACACCTTCAAACAGAAAATTATAAATCTTCTATAGTGTGACAAGCTTAATATCAAAGTTATTAGCTTGAATCCTAGGCTAGACAATCACCTTGGCCATTTTGTGAACAATCAGCAAAGTGTAATCTCATGGACCCATGATAGCCTCTTTTCGATTTGCCATAGTTTAATGAGCTATATTTATGGCTTGATGTTGTTCCCTCAAGTTCCTCAAAAGCATTATTTTGATCTCCTAATCAATTGAGAGTAACAGCTCACCACCATAGCAATTCATGCACTACGAGAGCACTTGAAAAGCAGAACAAAGCTAAAAATTAGAAATCTTGAAAAGAAATTCAAAGTAAACTTAAACAAATCTAGTATCGATATCAGCAATTGAACAATCTCCAACAATGACGCAAAAACTTAAAATGCATATGCAAGGGTATATGATCAAATAAATAATAAAGTGATGAGTATCTTCTCATAGAAATTACTTCACTTAGTTTCAAAATTTGGTTCTTTATAACTTTATTTGAACAAATTTAAGATGTTTTATGGTTTGTGCATAAATGAAATGACTCGCTATGATGAGCAAAACAATACTAGCTACGAAAAGTCAAGAATAAACCAAGCGTAGAAATGAGTGTTATTCATCTAATTGCTCCATTTTCCAACATCAACATATATATTTTACTTGGTGCAATTGATTCCACAAAATAAAGTGAAAATATTGAAAATGTAAAGATCTAGCTATGGAAAAAAAACTACTAAATCACAGCAATTGGTGCTCTGCACAGAAAATAGACAAATGAAAGTTATTCATTTAACTGTTCCGTTTTCCTTGATTAAGATATATTTTAATTAGTGCAATGGATTTCTCAAAACAAAGTGAAAATTTCATGAAAATGTAAAGCTCTAACTTTGGTAAAAACTACTAAATCACACCTATTAGTCGGAAGTCTCAAATTTCATTGAGCTCTTGCGTTCTTTTATTTTGCTTTCAGCCCACGTTTGCAAAGCACATATTGCATATGTGCATTTTCTGAACTTTAAGATTTTAGATCAATGTTAACGAGATTTTAACATTCAATACTAAGAGAAACATGATTTGCTATTTTGCAGGCCAAAAGAGAATGTGAGGGCAAGGGATGAATTGGAGAAGGCTGTGAAGTTTTTTTGGGAGACTGGACTTCCTTCACCTAGAGTAAATTAGCATCATCAAATAAATACTAGCTGCTTCTTATACTTTGTTCACTCTATAGCAACACTATTTTGTTTGTTTTGTAGTGTGTAGCTGTGGATGCTATTGTTGAGGATGAGCTGGCTGATGCTCTGCAAGTATCCATCTTTCCTGAGATAATCTTCACGAAAGCTGGGAAGATACTGCACCGTGACAAAGGTTGGTGCTGATGTTAAGAAAGTTATTGGGATTTTCAATGTTTCTAATATTCTCTTTGACTTTACAGTTGTTAGGACCGCAGATGAGTGGTCAAAGATGATGGCGTTCTTCTACTACAAGGCAGTACGACCGCCATGCTTAGATAAAACCACTGGGCTGAATCAGGAGAAGATACCATCACTCTAATAGAGGTTGAAGCTTGTGTGCTTGAAAATGCTTTTGGCCTGTGCTCTAATATTTGGTATGATTGCTGTTTCACTGGAATGAATGAAATTAGTTGAGGCTGATAGCATAGAAATTCGTATGAGTAAAAGAAGGTAATGGTCAAAACCTTCATGTGGGCTTGGAAGTGACAATTGGTTTAGATTGTTTCACGTGTTAACATTGCTGTCATATGTTCGTAAGCTACTTCAATGAGCCTTTTAGGTTAACTAATTCCTTGATGTATTACTCAAGCTGCATTGCAGGAGAAGTCTTGAGTTGACATATGAGTGAAACTTATTTTTGAATTTGGCATAATGTATCATGAAGGCTACGCCTAGTTTTTAACACTGCATTGCCACGTCAATAAAGATCGCAGATTAGCAGCTTTATTAGAATATGACTCATTTTGGAGCACTATTTTCTTTTGTATTTGCTTGATCTAATTTAGTTTCTTTTCTGATTGCATTTATTAATGTGATACTGGTTCGATTCAGGATAAAATCTTCTGGGGGTTAGTTGGTTGGGCTTCTGATGTTTTTCTTCTGGGCTTGGAATTGTTTTGACACTTGTGTTGACTGATGCCTTTACTCCCTGCAGTCGTTATATGACAGAATTACAGTGCTTTGAGATTTCTTCTTATATGTGAACTCTGTCAGATATCAATTTTATTTGCTATGTATTCTTGATTGAACCAATATGTGGCAAGTTCTTTGAAATTTTTTGTATTCATGTAATGTTAGTCTTTCATTATTTTCTAAAGGCTTTAGAAAAAAAAAATTCATGGCTTCCTGGATGAATGCTTATGGTGGCTTGCTCTATTTTCATGGCTTGATTTTATCTCTATTGTTTCAGCGTGTGGCACTCCCTTGGTTACTTTTCTATGGGCTGAGGTATTCTTTATGGAGTTCTTTGTATAAATTCTGTATATATAATGATGTCGTTGTATTTTGGAATCACTGGTGTTGTGTTCTGCTTTGTATTTAGTTTTCTTTTCTCATACAGTAAGGTGGGATTGATATTAGCCTTGACTTGTTATGAGTTTGGTTTTTTGCTTTTCTGTTAAGTTAATCTTTGTGAAACTTCGGTGGTTTGTTTTCTTTGTGTTTCGAACTATTATTATTGTTCCGTGGGACAATCTGTGACCTAATCGTTTGGTTGTAATTTTAAGGCCACAAATTTGATAACAGAATAAATATTGTGTGTACTTTTGATAACAGAATAATATTCTGTATTGTCAGGTACTCCCACATAGTGGACCTAGGAAGACTTGGGCTTATTGTATTAAAAATGATGATTTAATTTACTAGAACTAAATGAAAATATGATACTAAATAGGACGCAATGGAGAAAAAGGATTCATGTAGCCGACCCCACATAGTGGGATTAAGGCTTTGTTGTTGTTGTTGTTGTTGTTGTTGTATTGTCAGGTACTCCCACCTTTTATTGAATCTAAACCTTTCCCTTGTAACATCCTCCAGAAATCTCCACCTTGCATTTTTGATGAGGTGGTTTAGTTCTATATTTCTTGTATAAATACTAATGAATTTTAAGAATATCTTGTTGAAATGGCTCATTTATTTTTTCTTATGTGCTATGTTTTTTTCTTACTATGAACAGAAAC
Organism: Phalaenopsis equestris; assembly: GCF_001263595.1. Lineage (NCBI taxonomy): Eukaryota > Viridiplantae > Streptophyta > Magnoliopsida > Asparagales > Orchidaceae > Phalaenopsis > Phalaenopsis equestris. Next base: position 107,255 of record NW_018165327.1, on the reverse strand, counting down.
TATTTGTTGTTTGCTTATCTGTTCACATGGCTTTAGAGCTAAAGTTGCCTAACGGCTAGTTCTTCCACTTCTTATCCGTGATTTCTGTTCCTGTTCTCTTCCATGTATGATTCAACTAGCTCACTTTCAGCTAGAGCCTTATCTTCAAGGTTGTTCATGGGCAGCACTCCTATTTTTCCTCAACTCAAATTTCGAAGTTCTACTATTAAAAGTGTAATCATGCAACAGCTTATTCATGGATAATCATCTTACAAGGATATCTCAAGTGTTGAAGTACTTTGTGTGAATAGTTTTAGCAGCTATCACTAGTCCATTATCATCTCTCAAGTCTTGGATGCGAAAAGTGAAAGATTGAGTTAGGTAGTTGACAACCAGTGTAAAAATTTTGTTGAAAACTATGAAATAAATCATTTAAGTCATTGTGACAATGCTAAGGTGTCCCTTAGAAGCACCATGTTGTATTACCAAAATATAGTGACAAGTGTATGAGTTGTTGCAGCGACGTCAGGGTGTAGTGTTAAATAAGAGTTTTCATATTATGGACGAATGTGGGCAAAGAAGTTAATACATAAAATTAATATAAGGATGTGAACTTGAAATACAGATACTATTATATATAATTTATTGAAATGATTAGATATTATGAATTGTAGAAAGATAATGTCTTATGTACTCAAGAAAAAATGGGTTGGATAACAGGGTAAGGAGATTGATATTTAGATTTTAAATTTTGGCATTTAGGTAAGAGCCATAATAAAAATGGTGTATGTTTAATTATATATAAGAGATTGAAAGATAATATTGTAAAAATTAAAAATTAGAGATGGAATTATAGCTCTAAAAATTATTGTTGATATTAATATTCTTAATATTATAAGTGCTTATATTCCCCAATTAGAATTTTGGATTGACCTAGATGAATAAATACAAAGAGTTTCTCTTGAAAAAAAAAAATTTGTTGAAGGAAATTTAAAAGAACATGTCCGTAGAATAGTAGAAGATTTTATAAGTATTTATATTAGATATGATTTTGGAGTAACTAATGAAGAAAGTCGAGTCATGCTGAATTTTACTTTAAATTGTACATTTATTATTGTTAATGTTATATTTAAAAGAATAAATGAGTATTTTATTACATATAAGAATGGATTTAATAAAATATAAATTGATTATTTTTTTACGAGAAAAAAAATCTGCGAGATTGTAAGGGATTGTAAGATTATTTATTAAGATGTTTATGAAAAGGTATAGAGAGAATAAAAAAGAAATACATATGACTTTTGTTAATTAGAAAAACAAAAGCTTTAGATAAAGCTCCAAAAGAAGTACTTTAGAGTGTTCTCGTAAAGAAAAGTATTGATGCTGCTTATATTCAAGTCATTAAAGATATGTATACTATAGTTGTTATCTGTGTTTGAAAACAAAGAAGATTGACCATGCATTTTTATATTTAGATTATATCAGAGATCAACTTTAAGCTTGTTTCTTTTTGCTATAGTTATGGATGCTCTTGTTAGAAATTTATAGAAGGTGGTCAACTACATGGAATGTTATTTTAGTAAGCTTGTATCTTTTTGCTATAGTTATAAATGCTCTTGTTGGAAATTTATAGAAGGTGGTCAACTATAGAGTATAAAGGCTTTCATTTGAGTAAATTTAAAATTAAGTAGTTGGAATGTAAGGAGTGAATGTTTTAGATATCTCAGGTCTATTATTCAAAGTGATGATGATATAAAAGGGGATGTTATTGGTAGAATTTAGGTCGAATGGTTGAAGTGGAGGAATGGATTGGGCCTATTATGTGATAGAAAGGTACTACTTAAACTTAAAAGAAAACTTTATAAGTTGTTTGTGAGACTTGTAATGCTTTATGGCACAAAATGGTGGTTTGTAAAAGAGAAACATAAAATTAAGTTAAGCATTGCTAAGATGAGAATGCTTGGGTGGATGAGTGGTTTTAAACTAAGATTAAAAATGTGAAATGAATATACTTGTGAAAGGGTTGGAGTAGATGCAGTTATATGCAATATCTGAGAGAGTCACCTTAGATGGTTTGGTCACATTAAGCATCGACCATCTAATGACCCTATTAAAAGAGTAGATGTTTTAGATTTAACTTATTCTAAAAAAGATAGAGGTGGATGTAAAAAGACTTCGCCAAGCTGTACAAAAAATGATCTTAATTTATTAGAATTAAATGAAAATATGACACTCAATAAGACATAATGGAGAAAAAGGATTCATGTAGCCGACACAAATTAGTAGAATAAAGGCTTTGTTGTTGTTGTTGATATTGTTTCTTTAACGACTATCTTGATAGCTCCTTTTAATTGCTAGATAATTTTTTGATGCCAGTGGCAATATCTTGTCGTACCTCACTTAGCACTTGGATGTTGATAAATCACAATCTAATTGTTGCATTACTCTCTTTGATTTCTCTGTCCCTCTTACCTTATATTCTTAATCCGGAGACTTATGTGAAATATTGGAATGATATAGACCATTCCTTAGCTCACAAATAGGTCTAAGGTCACAGAACTACAGAATTAGTTGCATCATAAGTCAATGAAGGATGAAACGTAACACAATATTTATTAATCCAAAAAATCCAAAGTTGGTGCTATAACTACCACTAAAGTTAGCTTGGTTATTGAAGATGTTATTTTTTACACATTGAGTGGCTTAATTGCTACCTATTAAGCTTTAAAATATACTATATGTACTATTCTTTACTCTCTATGTATGGATGATCTCTATTCTTTTGGTTATGCAATGGATTAATTAGTAAGGCTTGTCAAACTGCTCATAATCTTCAAGCCATTCAAATAACCTGATTGCTTATTTTTTGTCTTCTTTTCACCACTTTGACTTAGATCAAACTGCCTTGTTCACCTTTTCAAGTCAATCAACTCTCTTTCATCGAAGACTTAGTCACTCTTATTCCATTGTTTAGTGGGCATTAGCTAAATAAAATTTTATTCTATGTAATTTTTCTTCTTGTTTTTTTGTAACTTGTTCTTTAAATAATATTCATCTACAATTCTTTTTTTCTTAATTCTACTAAATCTAAGAAAATATTTGAGCAAATACATTTTTATGTGTAGAAACCCTTTCTTTTTTCTTTATTAAATTGTTCTAAACTATGTGTCCTAATTGTAGATAAATGTTCACTTTTTTTTTGGTTTATCCAATGCATCGTAAATCTAAAATTATTTATAAAATTTTGCATTTTAATGCTATGTTGGGATGTCAATTTTTATTTTCTATGAAAATTTTCTATTTTGATAGTAGAGGTGAGTGTATAAAAAACTCAATTAAAACTTTATTTCATTGTTTGGGTATTAAATAACAATTCAGCTACAACTTTAATCCTAAACAAAATAACATGATTGAACAAAATCATTGTCACTTGATAGAATCTATTTGTACTCATCTACTTCAATCAACTCTTCAATTTCATTTTTAATCCATGTACCAAGAATATTGAAATTGACATTCATTCATATTGGAATGCATCGAATCTACGACAATTATTGTTCATCACATTGCTTCTTTGGATTAGATTGTTGATATCTATACCATGACTCTCTCATTATCCAAATAATTGCTTCTTCACAAAAAGTTGACACTTCTCGAATCACACTCTCACGAGGGGATAGTAATAGAATAACTTTTTTGTGTGCTATTGATAATAGAATTATATTCAAGATCTCCCACCTTCCATTTCATTTAAATTGTTCCCTAGTAACAAATTTTAGAAGTCTCCACCTTAAATTTTTTTATTTAATGATTTTGCTATATAATTCTTATTGTTTTCCTCCATATAAACTTTCATGAATATTAAGAATAAGTAGTTAAGGTGGCTAAATTATTTTTCTCATGTGTTGTGAGTAGCCATTTGCTACTTCTTTATATGTGTGAAAAATTTGACTCACTTATTTTGTAATTTTATGATCATCATTTAAAAAAAATATCTAATATTATATTTTCTCAGAGAGTTGGGATTTGGTAGGCTAATTTGTTTCTTCATTTCAGTTGCTTCATTTTATGTTTTATTTGGTGAATTATTTGGAGCAAAATCTCCTACATGTAATTTATAATCTTCAATAATAAGATTCTCTCAAACTAGAATATTAGTTAGATAAATTCAATCATAAACATCAAAGAGGTACTACAATATATCATATATAAGTAATAGCAAAAATAATAAAATATCTTCTCATACCATATACATAAAAGTCATTGTTCATCTCAGGAAGACCTAATCACGTGCATTCATAAGTTTACATAATAAAAAGAAAGTGTAATAATAATTTACATCTTGTACTTAGAAAATAAACATAAATTTTAGATATAATTAGTCTTCATTCCTTAGGTTTTGGTACCTTTACATATAACCAATCACACCAGTATAAATATGATGACCCAATGGAATATAAGTAAGATTCAAAAAAATCCTATGTGCATTAAAGGAAAAATTTTATGTTTAAAACAAATCAATTTAAGTTTTAACATATAAAAATATTAATTTTTGTAATGAAATATAAATCAGTCAAACTTACAATGTTGTGCCGCGTAGCTCAGCCTGTTGGTTGGCATCCTCGATTTAAGACGTCTCAGGTCTGGGGTTCGAATCCGCTCTAGCGCAGTTGGCCTTGAAGAGGTGGCACTCGAATTAATTGACACATTAGGGGTGGCATTCCAATAAATTTCAAGAAAGATGTACACACATACCACTTAACTTTTATGTTTTTACATATATAATACCAAAATTTCAATATATATATATATATATATATATATATAACATTTTAGCATCTATATCCATTAATTCATGTTAGTAGTGATGAATATGAAAATAAATATTTTTCTTATCATTCAATTCAATGAAATTTCATTTTTCATTGTGCTCATAAGATTATTTTCATTCACTATTTCAAATTATTTATAAGTAATAAACAATTTTGTGACACTTCATTTTTTAGATTTTATATTTTTTATCACATTGTGATTAAGACAGGCACATCAACTTGGTTTCCTGCCTTGTTATATACATATACCATCCAATCAAGCAGGCATCATTATATAGTCTACTATCACATTTATATGCATTCACTGTCACTCACTTGACATAGCCATTATTCTCTTATTTCACACATTGTGGATTAAATATGGATTACATAAATTTCTTATATTTATGTGTATTTAGGTAGTAAATCATAAATTCTATTTAATTTTTAAAAATAAAAATCTGAAAACATTAGAAAGAAACATTTAAAATTGCATCCATACACTTGTTGCATTTATAATAGCTAATGAGATAATTCAAATTATATGAAAGTTCGAGCTTGAGTAGAACCCTATGCTTTATGCCTCATTCTTAACCAATACAACATGGATCATATCCTTTAAAGGAAAATGGCCAACGATCGTATGAAAAGCACTTCAAAAAAATTTGTACAACTACTTTTTAAATGGGATAGTTTGTAAGCAACATAAATAAGTTACATAAAATTTTTCCACAATAAAATCATATCTTTTAGTTCAAAAGCCTAATGTCACTTTGGAAGCATACTAGGCCATGCAATAAAATAGAAACTCATTGACTCCTAAGTTTGCTTATTTTTGACTTACTTTATCATGTGAAAACCTATATAGATTTACTTCCAATGATGTCGTCAAAAACTTTGTTTTTATATGTTTCATTATGTTTTCATTCTTTTTACCCTTCTCTCCCTCTATCTTTACATTAACACTTCAGAAATAAAATATAACATATGCTAAAATATTTCTATAAAAATTATAGGAAGATAAGACTCCTAAAAAAAGAAAAGAAAAATGAGTGAAGATATTAATTCATGCAAACAACCTTTCTATGTTATGATATAATGACTATAAACTTCCATAAAAGATGGTCCTTAAGCTAATTATGAGCTTTATAATGTGGTGTAAATTTTTCATATATAGGACATCAAATGAATAGAAAAAAACAATCACATGAGATTTGCTCATTTAATGTTTGATAATTTAATTAGTATATTCTTACAAGATTAGGCTTATGATTATGATCCACCATAACATAATACATAAATACTATCAATTGTCTGACATGACACTACATTGATCCACATGTGCATATTTAGGTTGTTGGTATTAGAAAATAAAATTTGAGAAAAAATTAAATATAATAATGATGTAGATAGGTGATGGAATTTCACATAGGTGAGAAATGCCACCACTTTTTAGATTTGATATGAGATTCATCTATCTTTTATATTCAAAGTTTCTTTGGACCATATAATTTTGTAATTTTAGATTTATTAAACATAATAAATTTCGTTTATTTTTCAAGTGATGTTGATGGTAATAATACTATGACAAAGTTTTTGAAGGGGAATTTTTTAGGAAGTTTGAGATACTCATTTCATCTAATAATGCTTTTATTTATTGTGTAAAATCTAATATTTTGCCATCACTCAAGCTATTATTTTTTTTCATTGCAACACATTTTGTATTGTTAGTCATCTTTTATTTTTTAGGACATTATTATCAATATTTTTAAATCTTGTTAAAGTCCCTATTATGATGGCTTAGACTTTAACCTTAGTATAAAAGAGTTCTAAAAATTATATCTGTAGAGGCTAAGTATAAAAAGGTTTAATTGTTACACCTTATGAAACCCTAATTAACTTGTAAAACCATGGAAATTGGCCCCACTGAACCCTAAAAAACTTATATTTTAGTAAAGTAGTTCTAGACCACTCCAATATGTATTAAAACATATCTTGATGGACTAGATCTAATTCCTTCACCTAAAACCTTAGCCACCATCAAATATATATAGTATACTATATTTAAACTTTTATCAATAAATAAGTGCCCAATGTTTTACACAAAAGATTCACGTTATCATGTCAAATGCATTATTGGTAATGCTAATATGCTTAATTGATTATGTGAACCTTTCAAACACCCATGTTTGTTTGTATGAAATTGCTTTATTTTTTCATGTGAGCTTACCTACTTTTTATATTCAACATAGTTACTTGTCTATGTTTCTATGACTATTTGACCATCCAAAGTTGTCTAGTCATTCATAAGAACATAAATAATCATCTTATAGTTGCTAGTCACTTATGTTCTCTCATTTCTCTACTCATGAAAAGTTGATTAATAAATTATATGCATTCAGTTACTCACCCATTCAAAGTGACCAAATTGTAAAATTGACTTGATCACTCACCCATATAGTGTTACTTAATTATTGAGAAGCTCAAATTACTGATTTTTACCTACCAATAAACTTGTTTCAACTTAAAATTTATCCTATTTGACTAATTAATTCAATGTCATTAAATTATTAATATAGGAAAAAAGTTGACGATATTATTGTTCTTCTTATATTAGAGATTTTATATATGTAGAAGAGAGAAGTAGTCCAATAAGATAGAACTTTAAAATCAATTTAAAACTTGAATAAAGTACTTATGAAAAGTTATATCATCATAATCTAGTCAAGTAAAGAATGAGTGTTGATAATTCTCTCAAATTAATAAAATCAGTATGGTGATCTAAATGTAAGGACACCTTTGAGAGATGCATCAATTAGCAAAAACATGCGTGTATTTCAGTTTTTAGATTAATAGAAAGAACGACTATGTTCAAAGATCAATCACTAAACAAGATAATCTATAATTTAATACTACTCAATTCATGTGGTAGAGGGTAAATTAATAATACTAAGTTTGAGTATGTAATGATTGAGTGTGGGTGATTTGTTGATGTCATCCTCACCTAACCAACCTTCATATAGGGAGATTCTTATGGGTAATCATACTTTTGTAAATAATAATGCTAATAACTATATTTTTTTGTTCCATTTTAAAGAGTAAATGGTGGATATCTCTTTTGGCCTCACTTTCATGAGTACTCAGCCCACTCACCTTGCATATGGCCCTAAACCAAAGCTGTGCTTTTTTGGGCCTCATCAAGGCAAGTCCAAGCCCCCAAACCTTGATTGGGTTGGATTAAGGTTTTGACCAAGTGAGGAACCCAAATTGACCCCCATGGACAAGACATACACTGGGTCAAATCAAACCAAAGCTCTAATAGCCTTCCCACGAATGCTAGGAACAACCTTGACATGGAAATTTACCTTAGGAGAAGAGTCTACCTAAATTGATCTCTAGCCCCACTGAAGGCCTCCCTAACCCCACCAAACCCTAAAAGTCAACCTTAAACCCTAGTACACCCTTTCAAACCCAAAATTTGGTGGCATCTTGAGATGGAAAAACAAATTGGGCCTACAGTAATTTTGGTCAAACTTTGACCAATTGACCACATCCCCTTCCAATTGAACCTCACCAAACATGGACTAATAAAAAATTGGTTTCACTAGATTCTTTCTAAAGTATAAGCTAAACTACAATCCTAATTTACTTGTATGTAAGGTGTACTTTTAAGTTTTTTTAAATGGAGAGCTTAAATTTTATTTTTATATCATCTAAGCTACCTTACTTAACAAATATTAATTACTATGTAGAAGTAAATAGGAAATTGGGTTTTCATAGTCGGATGAAAGGTTTTCTCACAACCTAAGTTTAGAATTCCTTACTAGAGTTCTCTTAATCTTATACTTTGAATTTTCTGAAGCAAAATGGTGATAGTTTTAATGAAACCAACTCCCTCAAATTAAGTAAAATGGTTTTAAATATTGTTGTGTTACTTGAACACAAGTAATGTTTAACTTTGGGGGATTTTGATGTATAACAATGAATGTTAAATTTTCATTAAATTTTGCACATGTTTAGGGCTGAAATTGCACTTCAAAGAAAGACATTTTTTATAATTATTTTTTAGCTATAACAGGTATTAGGAGTGGAGAAAAGTGGAGAAGAGATGGAGCAAATTGGAGATGACTTGGATCTATGAAGGACAAACGAGTCAAGTATCTTGCAATAGGATTCTTGGGCTCCTAAGCACCAGTCCCATGCAGGAAGCCCTAGAGGCCTGCACATAAGCACCAGCTAGTCGGGACCGAGGCAACAATATTTTGGGTGCCTAAGTGCCTATTTGAAATTGCTCGGACAAAGAGTGTGGCACCGTGCCAAAAACTACCTGGGCAGTTTTCAACAGTTCCACATAAAGAGGGAAGTTACTCAGCATGATAAAGGGGACTTTGGTGAAGGAAGAAGAGATCTTTTTTACTTTTCTTGGAATTCTTTGTTAGTCTTCAGTTGTAGGGGATTGTAGGAGTATATTTTATGAGGGATTTTGAGAGGATTTAAAGAGTAATGTGAGGAGAGTGTTCATATTGGCAACAAGTGAAAAGGAAATTCTTGGAAAAGGATTCTCAAAGCTTTGTAAGGAGTGGAAAAGCTAATTATTGCATATTTTTTATTTTTATTTATGTAAAATACAATACTATAGTGGATTATGATGATTAAGTACTTTGTGTAGGATTGAAGGAATGCTTTTAAAATTGTTTATAAAATCTTTAATGTGATGAGTAATCTTCCAGTCTTCATTACTTTTCATTATGGACAAGTGATTAGTTAAAAACCAAAATGACTCGGGAGAGCAATGGAAGAAAAACTAGGTTATTCATGTTGAACTATAGGGTATGAACCAAGTACAATATAGAGATATACAAATGTTAGGTAAATAATTGTTGATGTGTTCAAAATGAGATTGATGGAATTGAAACCAATTTAACCAAATTTCCTTATGAACACAAAAGAGGGTGAAGAAGACAGTTGCTCTTAATTGTTACTAGCCTTAGGGTGCATTTGGCGTAGCGGCAAGGCTGTGGCGTCACACTGCTCCACTAAATTTTTTTATTTAGGTTGGCAGTGCCCTTATGGCAGGCCAGATTTGTCTCTAACACAGAAAATGAATAGTAACCCACGGTCCTGTTTGCTCATTTGGCTTTTTACCTCATTACCCAACTCAAAACATTTCGCCCTTGAAAGAAGACAAATACCACGATATCCTCCGCTCTCCTCCTCTTCTCTGAATGCTTCCTCATCTTCTAAGGCGTATCTCACGCTATCCATATGCTTCCTCCTCTTCTCAAAAGTTCCTCATGCTTTGTAGGGCATCTTCCTTCTCTTCGCACCGGTAAGATCTATTATTTTCTTATTGTGTTCTTTGAGGTGGAATAGTGTCGAATCTTTGTAGTTCAGCCGTTTTTTATGTTTGCCTTGGTTTATTGGGTTGAGTAGCTATAGAAGTTGCATTACCATGATGTCTGAGTGATGGTTTGTATCTTCTCTTCTATTTCTTTATTGCCTTTTTCTGATCTAAGAAAAGTGAGAATTTTTAGGCTTTTTGGTGACTGATCTTCATCAAATCCTTCCAAACTGTGAAAATGAGTTCTCATGTATCCCGTTTTTCCTATAAGCTATAGAATTTTGTATCTCCTATAGACCAACATAATTAATATTAGTTGAAACCAAAATTGCACTTGAAAAAGAATAAAAATTACCCACTAAATTAGCTTTTCCATTATTTTGAGATGGGGTAGAGCTATCTAACAAAGAATTTCTCATATTAATATTAGAGTAACTGACAAACTCTCTTAAGTTGCTACATAAGAATTATTCATAACATTAACAAAATAAAAATTTTCTTGATTAAGCATACTGAAAATTATTAAGCATAGAAATTTTTTATTGCAACAACCACCAGCAGGAACAACATCATTATAAGAAGAATTTCACCCAAAATAAAAATTTTCTTGATTAAGCATACTGAAAATCATTAAGCATAGAAATTTTTTATTGCAACAACCACTAGCAGGAACAACATCATTATTAGAAGAATTTCACCCTTTTCTTCCTCTAAATCTAAATTATTCTCAGCAATAATCAAAGGAATATTAAGATCAAGAGGTTTGGTAATAACATCATTAGAAACAAAAGGAACCTTAACATTTGAAATAACATTTGAAACTTTACTATTCAAAATTGAAGGAACTAGGGCCTTAGAAAAAAACTATAGAATCAATAGTAGAAATAATAGTAAAAACTACAGTATTCCAAATAGAAATTACTAGAGTATTCTAGACAGAAGAACCAAAAGGGTCCACAAGAGAAACATCAGGTGTACCACTATTCAAAATAGTTAAAATGGTGGTAATATTTTCCTTAATATATTGGAATTATTATGAAGGTTTTTATATATATAAGTGTTTGAAACTAGGGGAAGCATCCATGGGATCATGGCATCCAAAATGCTTATTTTTCCTCCCCTTGGTTTCATGTAAGGCAGAGAAAGTTTCTTTTAGGGTTTAGGTTTTGATTGTTCTTTTGCCTGTAAGACAAATGAGTAATGCTCCTTTTGAGTTCTTTCTTTTTAATTTATGACATTATTTTTCAAGTAATGTTACATTTATTTGTTTCATTGTAGTAAAAAAAATGTCTAATAAGACCAAAGAGATTGGTACACTGACATTGTGGGAAGAAAGAAATGAAAATATTATTTTCTAATCTTTGCCTCAAGGAGAACAAAATGGAAAATATGATAACTACCTTCTTCAATAAGGAAGGGTGGTAAAATATTACAAAAAAATTTCAAGGACTTTATAGGCAGAGAGTACGACATGATGCAATTGAAGAATAAGTGGTATTAGCTTAAGAAGAATTAGAAACTTTAAGAGATTTGAAATGAGGCTCAATGGTCTTGGGATGGGATATGGTGAAGAAAAAAATTGATGCACTAGAGGAGTGGTGGACTGAAAGACTTGTGGTGAGAATTGTTCATGTCTTTCATTAATTTGTCACTCTCAAATATTTTTTGATTGGGTTTTTCTTAATTCTTTTGTAGGTGGTTCCTACTACAAAGAATTTTAATATTTATGAAATAAAGTTTGAATTGGAGGAAAAGCTGGACCGCGTGTTGGGGTGGGGGGGTTGCAACTAGGAACTACTCATGTTGCCCATGCAAAGCGAGGTTTGCTGGAAATACCGTGAACATGGGAACCCCACGAGGATGAGATGATTCCACTAAAATTCCATGTCTGAAGCAGCATGGCTATGAATCCACATCCTGTTTCAAGCATCTTAGGGTTGAGAATAAAAGAAAATATGGTGTTGCTATCCTTAGAAACCAGATATCCCAATTGTTCCAATGCAGAAAACCAGGCATCTCATTCAACTACTATCGATCAGGCTCTTGAAAGTGTGAATGATTATAGAAAAATTTATGAGGATGAAGCATTGTAGCTATTTGTAACAGAGTTGATAGAGGACCTAATCTGTAGAGATATTTTTATGAAGATGTCAATTGTCCGCAGAGTGTCATATCTTCGACGTTTTCATGATTGCTTGAATATTTGAGTTTTCTTGATTTTTATCATCGGAATAAGTTTTTTAGTGCATTTTGTTAGTGTTAATTTTCTAGATTTGTGCTTGTAAACTAATTAGAACTTTGCTCATTATATGTAAATGTTTTTTTCTTTTTTGTATTTTTTTAGAGTTGTGCTTGTTAATTAGAACTTTGCTCATTATATGTAAATGTTTTTCTTTTTTGTATTTTTTAGAGTTGTGCTTGCAAGGTTTTATGTTTTAGGTTAACTAATCGATGCTTCTTTTTCAGAGTGCAAGATATCGATCATCATGGATGCAAGTAAGAGAATGGGGATATTGGTAAACATGGACACAAGCAAAAGTAATTGTAGAAGTAGATTGGTGGCTGCCATATGCTTGATCTACGAGCCCTACAACTTGTATATTTATCGGTCTCCACAAATGACATCCTCATATGTTGGTGACAATTAGGCTGAAGAGTTGCTTGTGGGGGCACCCAACAAGATTAAGTAGTATGTTCTGAATGAAGTAGGAAGTATTCATCGATCTGTTGGAAGAACTTAGTGGAGCTCACAAACTTCATGGCTATGTCAGGACCACTTCACATGAGGTTGCTTGACTCGACCCACAATTACGGAGTAATTTAGGTTCTAGAAGATGACCAAAAACTTGACCCTAATTATATTTAGCGGCTAGTTTACAAAATTGAAATGTTCTAAAATTTAGAAAATAGTTTACACACTAAGGGTACTATGCAAGTATATATATCGTTTCAAGTAATATAGGGTTTTCTATTAAGAACCCAGTATAGATCCTACAGAGAAGCGAGTTAAGGAATCCCATAAGCTAATTCTAGTCTACTACTATCAGCCCTTAGTTTGGGATGTTGATTAAGGTGATTTTTCTAACAACAAAATTTAAATTAAAATCTTAAATATAAAGATAAATTTTTTGGATATAAAGATAACTATTCTGGATGAATTGGTTTGGAGAATTTTGAGATGTTAAAAACTACCCTTCTCATGTAATGAGCTAGATAATGTGTAGGAAGGAAATGCTTAAAATATAATGTTGCTAGTGACAAATGGGAGCATACCTATTATTTACCCCCTTCTGGTGCTAGTAAAGAATATTGGCTAATCTAAAGTTTTTCACCAGCTTGTGTAGTAGTGCTCAGTAGATTTTGGCCTCTTACTTCTAGATTACTGATACACTATAGTCTATGAAGTTTAAATATAGTAAAATCCTATTTTTAGTATTCTGTCAATATATAAACAAGAAATGTCTTTTCTTCTATTTGTGTGTTTTTCTTTCAGGTTTTTTTTTTTTTTTTTTTTTTTTTTTT
>NW_018165327.1:86395-93591 GCF_001263595.1 Phalaenopsis equestris | reverse complement strand
CTAAAAGAAGTGAAAAAGGATCAAATTTGGAGCAAAAATGCAAAAATGGTGTAAAAGTATTTTGGCGCCTAAGCACCAGAACCAACGTTTAAAAGTCGGTGGCTTAAGCGATGGTTAAACAGAGAAGGCCACGCCTAAACGCCAGAGGCCCCCCGCTTAAGCGTCAGTGACAGTTACTTGACCGGTTAATTCATTTTGACAAATTTTGAAGGGACATTTGAGGCACCTATTGACTAAAATGGGTGGTTATAACCACCAAGGACGAAAATATAATTAAAGGAGTTGTGAAAGGAGGCATCCCTTAGTAAATGCATCAAATCAGGACACATTTTGAAAAGATACCAAGACACCTCTTGGAAAATTATAAAATAAGGAAGTTGATACTTTTTGAAGAGTCCTAAAAGTTCTTGAAGAAGTTCATGGAGAAGCTTTTGGAGAAAATTTCAGGCACCAGAAATTTATTTTTCCTTTTGTTTTAGCTTTATTTTGAGAGTTAAGAGTGTTGTAAGAGACAAGAGAATCAAAGGAACTTCAAGAGTTTGGTGGAGGACTTGGGATAGGTTTTTTTCTTTGTTTTAATCTAATTTTGGTTTTAATCAAGACTCTTATTGGTTTGACAATGATTTACCAACAAGGTAGATTACAACATGCTAACGTATATGAGAAGGGCGACAACATTATTGAGAATCTATGATGCTCTCCTTCTATCCTCAGAATTGAGAGAGACTTTTGTTAGAGCTCTTTTTGAGCCCAAAGTCTTCCATGCTGACTCGACCGCAATTACACAAATTTTTATATTCAAAATAGTGGCCAAGCCAATTTATATTTAAGGGCTAGTGTGAATAAATGAAATTTTATAAAGTATAGAATAATAGTTTTCACACTATACATATCGATTCAAGAAATATAGAGTTTTCTATAAAAACCCCAGTATTGATCCCACAACGAAGCTGTAATATCTTGAACATACTTGTAGTGATAGTTTTACTTAAAACTACAGAAATTAATCTAGAAAATATTATAACAAAATCAGATGTAAAGTAAAGCTACTAAATTTCTACAAGTTTTGTTTAAAAGTAAATGTAAATGCAGAAATTCTAAACTATGCTAAATGTAAAAGTGAGCTCTAATTATAAAAAGAATCTTTCCCCTTGCAATGAGTTCATAATCTGTGTCATAATCAAAATGTTTAAGGGTTTGTGATAAATATGAGCATGTCTATTCCTTACCCTCTCCTGAATACAAAAAGAAAATTAGCTAATCTAAAGTAACTTCCATATTGTATGATAGTGTCGTGTAGATTCTAGCATCTCACTTCTAAATTATTCACTATGCCCTCTCTATAAGAGTAATCAGGGACTTTAGGTTCCAACTCTAGACCAAATTGGTAATGTATCTACTCTATCACCCTAGAAATACCAATTCTACACATATTAAAACTTATCTCCCTATCCATTGGCACTCACATTATATTGTGGCCGCCCCTCCTTGTAAGGTTAATGTGATGCTCACTAGTTGGGTGAAATCATAGCCCTCCTCAGTAAATATGTTTTACAATCGATTTTAACATTACAAGTGGCTAGTTTACAAAGTAAATGAAGATCCGGTGAAATTACCATCATAATATTGGGAATGAAAGAAGTTCCAAGCAAATCAAATCCTCCACATGATTACTTATTATTGTAAGGAGAAAGAAAAGGAAAACTATTCAAACTTCATGAGGACAAGAAAACAAAACACGATTTATATTAAAACTCAAGTTCACAACACAAAACTTAAAAGAAAATACAAATAATTATCTCAACTTCTTTCCCAAGAAATCCTTTGAAGTTCCCTAACTTCCTTGACTCCAATAGAAACTTACAAGACTTACAACACTCTTATTGTAGCTGCTAGATCTACCCTAATAATTCTTACACACACACACACACACACCCCCAAGCACTCTAGCCTTCTCCAACACCGTCTAACACTCTCTAACACTCCCTAACATCTCTTTTTTTTTGGACTTATGAAATCTATGAAAATCATCAAGGGTTCCTTGAGGCACCTCTTCAAAATTTGACCAAATTCATTGAATAAAAGAGGTACTCATTTCTGGCACCTAGTCTGCCACTGCGGCGCTTGGGCGCCAATCACGTTTGGTCTCTGAGTCTTATGCTCCAGAAGTGACACTTAAGGCGCCAAAACTCCATAATTTCATTTTGCTTCCATTTTCACTTCTTTTCTTTATAAAATCCATTTCCTATACCTGAAACCAAAAACATGCAAATTACTTTTCATTAAAGAGAAATATCATAAAAAAGTAGCATGAAATGTATATATAAAATGGGTAATTTTAAGGCATGTCAATTCACCCAAACCTAAACGTTACTTGTCCTTAAGTAGCTCTTTTACTTTGTAGAAATGTTATAAATTTTGGTGGTAGGCTTCACTTGAAGATTCTTATAGTTGTTATCCTAAAATGTTATAGTGGAACTTTTAGAAAAAAATTCAATAACTTATGTTAGAACTAAAGTATAAAAATATTTAGTAATCAAGTTTTAAAATTCTAATTTACTATTCATTTTAAAACTAACTGTAATTTTTAATGCTTAGGAATCTTAAAAAAATAAAAAAAAAAATAATTACATGAGAAATTTACTAAAAAAATACTAATACTTAGAGTTATAAATAGGCTAAAAAATTTAAATAAGTTTCTTCCTTAAAGTTGATTCAAGTGAAGCCAATCTTTAACTAGGCATCTCTTTAAGCTTCTCCTCACATATTTTTCTCTTCTTATGCTTTTATTTTCCTTTTCTTTTTCTTTAAGAATCTTTTTAATCCTTACTTTTTCATGTGAGGATTGCTATATATGGATATCCTTTAATGATTTTGAACTTCACTTTCCTCTTCCTAAAGTTAAAACATATCTCATCTTTATTTACTCAAAAATGTGTATTAGTAAAAATTATTTTTCATAAAGTCTCTAATTCTTTTTTTGTTTTTGAAATATATATCTAAGATTTCTAGCATTTCAAAAATATAAGTTTTCCTTACTCTAAATGTAAAAACATCATCCTATACTTCCATACCAAAATATCTTACCTCTAAAACTATCCCCTTATCACTAGAAAATTTTACTTAAGTCTTCTATTACACTTATAGAATCAAAAATCTAGTTTTCCAAAGTTTACACCACATACCACAGGTTATGTTAAAATAAACTTTCTTTTAAAAATATAGCTTATTAAGAACAAAAAAAAATTAGTTAAAAAAAGTTTTTCTCCCTCCCCTAAACTTAAATTTTTATCAGTTTAAAAAATTTTAGTTATAAATAAGCATGAATAAAGAATTAAATTAATGAAATTATCTATGACAGGATTCTATGCATGAAAACAGTATAGGTATAAGTAATAACAACACATGTGTAGCAAAAAGTTAATCGTAATTTAAAACATGATTTTCAACAGAAGTGCTAAGTAAAGATATAATTACACACACAATTAGTATGTATATGAACTAGAGCAAACGTAAACAGTGGTACAATAGAGTAAAGAGCTACATAAAAGAGTTCATACAAGCATCAATAGAAAACAAGTCCAGCACAATGCTAAAACAACTAGAGATATCAAAGAGCAACAAATTCATCTAGGCACACTAATAAAAATCAAAAAGTTCCCACCATCATCATCCTCATCATCATATTCATCCCCATCCATTTCCATATGACTCAGATCATCAAATCTCAAATAATCACTATAATTAGGGAATTCTATAGTCTAATCTCCTTTAAGATAACTGACAAGAGATTTATAGAATACCTTCTCATAGTTACTATGCTAATGGAGATAAGAAACAAAATGCTCTTGATGATCTTCAACTCTTAGAAATCTGCTATAAACATCAGAAATACCATCCTTTACCTCTTACATGCAGTCAAATAAAGATTTCATGTTATAAGGAGTATGAAATGTAGAGGCACGAGATAAAGATGGAGCATAAGAAGACATAATCTCAAATCCAAACTCAACACGTTTCCCACATATATCCACATTAGCCTTGATGCGCCCCTAGTGTGTGCTGTTTTTCTGCGTGTTTTATGTCAATTTAAATCCCATGTAAGAATGTCAAAAACTTGACCCGTTCTGAAGTTACATGGTACTTTAGTTTTCAAAAATATGGCCAAAATCTTGACCCATTTTATGTTAAGTATTTAATGTGCAAAATAAAAATGTTATATAAAATATATAAAATAGTTCACACACTAGTGGTTCTATGCAAGTGCATGTATCGCTTCAAGTAATATAGAGCTTTCTTTAAAAACCCCAGTATCGATCCCACAAAGAAGCGCAGTAAGAAATCCCTTAGACTAATTCTAGTCTACTACTATCAAGTCTTAGTTTAGAAGATAGAAATTCTTTTGATAATAATATAAA
The DNA here is from genome assembly GCF_001263595.1 of Phalaenopsis equestris. Taxonomy (NCBI): domain Eukaryota; kingdom Viridiplantae; phylum Streptophyta; class Magnoliopsida; order Asparagales; family Orchidaceae; genus Phalaenopsis; species Phalaenopsis equestris. The sequence continues at coordinate 89,173 of NW_018165327.1, read as the reverse complement.
TTATAAAATTCAAACTTTAAAAAACGCAAAATAAGAAAGGAAGGCAAGGTGAATTAATTATATATTTTTTTAATTATTTATTTCTTTTTCAAACCATTTAAAGAACTAAGTTTACTAAACTAATTTCTAAACTTAAAAGTTAAAATTACTAAGACTAAACAAAGTTTTGTGATGAAGAGTTCAAATTTAAGAAATCATCCTCCCCCTATACAATGAGTATATGGACTGTGAAGAAATTAATGTCATTTGAGAATTTATAAAAATTGTTTAGTGCCAAATATGAGCAGTCCTATTCCTTACCCTCTTTTGAGTGAATAACTCTTCTGAGTGAATAAAGAACATTAACTAATCTAGAGTTTTGTCCATAATTCTGTGGTTAGGCTGGGAGGATACTGGCTGCCTCTTCAGAGCTCTCATAACTCCCTCACCTGAGGGCTAACAATCTCGCATCAGTTTCCAATCAACTAGACCAAATTGAGGATTTTAATCTGTCATCTTAAAATCTCCAATTTGGCATCCAACAAAGTATATTTCTCTATTTATTTTCACTCAACCCCATGGATGAGATACTCTCCCATGAAATCAAATGTGATTCTCCCCATGTTGTAGAAATCATAGCCCTTTCGGAACATATGCTTCACAACACATTTTAATATTTCAATTGGCCAAATCAAAAAAGTAAATGAAGATCAAAGTTCAAATCATCATAAATTTTTGACATTTAAAATCGTATAAAATAAAATCAATTCTTCTCAAAACCATATCTTAAAGTATGGAGAATGATAAAGAAGGCTCCTCAAAATTCATAGGAAGGATATGAAAAAACACGGATTTCATTAATAAAAATAAGTTTATAAAACAAAATAAATAAAAGACACAACTTATCTGACAATCCTTCCCAAGCAAATTCCTAGAAGTTTTCTTCAAGTCTTTCTCTCCTTACAAGCACCGTCAATTCTCTCTTAGAAGTGTAATGAAAAAGAAATCTCTCGCCTTCCATCTCCTCTTACAATCTTTGAAGAAAATCTCCAAGCTCTTGAATTTTTCTAGCTCTCTCTCCCTTTCCTTCTTCTCACTCTCACGCTACACACACACACACTCACACTCATGCCCCCCAAAAACTCTTCTTCAAGCCCTAGACTTCCCTCTTTTTTGTTAAAGGTTGCCTTCCTCCAAAAAAATTCAAAATTATCTCCAAAATTTTATCCAAAAATCAACTCTTTTGAATTAAAAATACATGTCCATTGATCCAAGAGATATATCCCTCCATAAAAAAACCTTCCAAAGTGTCTAGATGCATTAGATTACTCCAAGGGGTGTTTAGAACAAGTGTCCCTTTGAAAATTTTTCAAAAATTGGTCACGAACCGCCTTAATCTCCAAAATTTGTCTCTGGTGCATCATGCGCCAGTTCTTTAGATTTTGTCACATCATGTGTCAGTTTGGCACATCATGTGCCACCCTGCAGTAGCTCCACTCACCCTGCAGTAGCTCCACTATTTTGCTTCGTTTGGCTCCATTTCAGCTTTGTTTCACCTTATTTCCATTGCATTTTGCTCCTAACAGATATACCTACAAAATAAACATGAAAACAATGATTTCATTCAAAAAGATGTGAGAAATGTGAAGTAGATTAAGCATAGAAAGACATATCAAAACACGCCAAGTTATGTGCTAAGTAAAAATTTTCTTTCTTGCTTGTTTTTACTTCAAAATTGCACCATTTTGTTTCATTTTCTCCAAATGTTCATTTCTTGTACCTGAACCAAAAATATACAAAATACATTCCTTTAAAGTTTAATATCATTATAAATGATTAAAATTGAGCATAAAAAATATATAAAAAAGAAGGTAATTTTAGGCGTATCAAGCCTTCTCAAAATGCTTAAGTAGATGTAATATCTACTCTCAAGAGTCAAATCTAACTCCAGATTGACTGCATAAAATAAATATAAGAGAAGGGTAGCCCGATCCTGCTGCAATCCCTCCCTTAGAGGAATGAATAAAGCTTTTGTAAATCAGAGAGCCCATATTCATGGGCTTCATCAACTTGATGCAATAATTAAGAATAGCTCTTGACCAAAGGAAAATATGTTAAGATTTTCATACCTATTTTATACTATTTTTGATGATATTGCACTTTAAAGAAAGGTATTTTTTATGTTTTGTTCCAGGAATGATGAATTAGGGTCATTGGAGCAAAAAGATGCAAAAAGGAGAGAATTTGGAGCGAAAAGGACAAAAATGTGAGGATTTGAACAAGGGCGCCGACGGTGAGCCCAGCGGTGCCGAAGGCAAGATTTTCCCGAGACTCCAGAATTAATTCACTTAGAATGCCCCTCAAGATTTAATAACCTTAGAGGCCCTGCCGACGACGCCCTCGAGGCCGCCGACGGCGAGATCGGCGATTATGTCAAACCAGGCTTTGGATGAGGATGAATTTTGGAGGGTGCTTAGGTAACTCTTGGGAAAGCTAACCCACAACTTTAAAAGAAGATTTTGGGCAAAATTTGGAGAGGTCTTGGATGTTAGAAAGGTCCTGGAGAGAGGAGAGACTCAAAATTGAAGTGTGAAAAAAAGTGTAGAGAGTCTAAATTGTGAGGAATTCTTCAAGAGATTGTAAGAGTGGAGAGAAAGTGAGAGATTTCTTCCTCCTTGCTGCTTCAAAGAGGAATTCTGTGTGCTGTAAAGAAATGAAGAGATTCAAAGGAACTTTGAGGAGTTTACTTGGGGAGAAATTAGAGATAAGTTTATTTATTTGTTATAGTTTGTATGAATT
>NW_018165327.1:84867-85075 GCF_001263595.1 Phalaenopsis equestris | reverse complement strand
TGGTACAAAATAATCAATTCGGAGGTACACCAAATGAAGATCCTAATTTACACCTCGCTAGTTTTTTAGAACTGTGTGCTGCTTTTAAATATGACAGAGTTTCAAACAATGTTGTTAGACTTAGACTTTTTCATTTTTCACAGAGGGATAAGGCTAAAATGTGGTTAAATTCGTTGGCACCAAGATCTATTAGAACTTGGGGAGAACT
>NW_018165327.1:82209-84767 GCF_001263595.1 Phalaenopsis equestris | reverse complement strand
GGAATTGAACCAAATCAATAGAGCCTGCAGATGGCACCCTCGACACAGCCGATGGCGTATTTTTCTCGAGAGTTATGTTCAATTTTCAATAGAGCGCGCTGACGGTGCCAAACACCCCGCTGACGGCGAGCTAGCGAAAAAACATCTTTAACCACAATTTTGACCAGTCAACCACCACTATTCATCATCCCCTTCCTCCTAAAAATGTAAATTTTGACCTAGGGCTTGAGAGACCTTGGATTTGGGGCAATTTTAAGGCTTTTTGACACCAAATTTTATCATCCCTCGGTAAGAGCATCACTCCAAAATAAAAATATTTGATTGTCACCTTGAATTTCTCCAACATGGAGGAGATCCAAAAAAATTGAGAATGTGGAGAAAAAAGAATGTGAAGAAAAAATTAGGAAGAAATTCATGAAATTTAGCGTTGAACTCTTAGAATTACTTTTAGAAGCCATTATTTGCATATTTGAAGTATATTTTGGAATTTTTCTATGATCGTGATTAGATTGAAATGGGTCCATGACAAAAGAGATGACTTGAGTTCGATGAGTCTCGCTTCCTCACTGCAAATGTACAATCAAGATTTACTTCTGTATTTGAAGGAAAGAAGTGTATATAAGATGGAGTTTTTGAAAGTCCGGGAGGAGAAATTGAACGAGTTATTACTGAGTAGAGGTTGGAAAACTTCTGTTACACCACCAATAAAGTTGTTGCAAATATTGTGAAGGAATTCTATGCCAACAAATTCTATTATGAAGATGGAATCGTTCAAGTGCGGGGATTCCCTGTTGAATTTAATGTCGCCCGCATTAACACCCTTTACGAAGTCCCAGTATCTTATAGCTGCTATTTTGATCAACTTTCTCACTGATGGGAAAGGAACATGGAAGATTAAGGCTCTGTTTGATGCAGCTGCAGCTTCTTAGCTTTTCAGCTGCAGTTGCGCTGCCCTAGGAAGCTGCTGCCGAGGAAGTAGCTGCGAGGAAGTTGGCTGGCTGTTTGGTGCAACTGTGTGAAACCAGCTGTCGGGTAGCTGTTTATGGAAAAAAGACCATAATGCCCCTATTTGGTAATACTGTTTAAAAGAAGTGTATAACGGGAAAAAAGACCATAATGCCTCTATTTGGTAATACTGTTTAAAAGAAGTGTATAACGATCATAATTTTGGAACTTCAATAGGCCCCCAAAGTGTTAACAAATGAAATTAATCACATTCTATTTGCTCCACAAAAAATTAAATTTCAGGAGCATAACACAACACCAAAAACCTCATGCCATTCAAAATAATTCAAATATAAGGTCAAATTCATTAACTTAATAATCCAACTCCTCAATCAGGCAAAACCATAGAAGACAATGAAAAGCAAATAGAATAAATCACATTCTATTTATTTCACAGAATGAATATAATTCAAGGACTTAAGCCAACAAAAAAAATCTTTGTGTTCAGAAAAATCCAAATATAAGGTTGAATTCATTAACTTTTCATACCAAATAATCCAACTCCTCAATCAGGCGATATCACGGAAGACAATCAAAAGCAAATTAAATAAGTCACATTCTATTTCTTTCACAGAATAATTAAGTTTCAAGAACTTAACCCAACACCAAAAATCTTCATTCTATTCCAAAAAATCCAAATAGAAGGCCGAATTCATTAACCTTTGATGCCTAATAATCCAACTCATCAATCAGGCCAAATCAAAGAAGATAATCAAAAGAAAATAAATAAATAAAACACATTAAATTTATCAACACCAAAAATCCTCTGCATGCCAGAAAGATTCAAATATCGACAAGGAAAATAAATTGGTCCATTCCAAAATTTCTGCTCCATGAGAAAAACAAAAAATGATCAGAAACAATGGAAAGAATTCCGATCTACACCTCGACAGCAAGATACTCCAAGACAGCGGCCATGTATACCGGCGCACCATAACCAACACGTTTGGCATACTTGCCGACCATGAGGAAACGAGCAATCCTGCCGACAGGAAACTGAATGCCTGCCTTACTGCTCCTTGAAGTAACCATCTTCGCTTCCTCCTTCCCCCTTCAGGCCATTAGCAAAAATCTAGGTATAAAGTTTTGATGAAGATGATGCGCACGTCAGTTGCTTTGTTTATCTTCTCCGATCTTTCACTCTGTTGCCCTCGTTTTGATCCACCTCTGCCGCACCCTTTGCCATTGCTCTGTTTATCTTCTCCAATCTCTTACTCTCTCACCCTCATAAGAGCTTCGGCGTCGAGATGGTATTATAGTCGAACGCTTCGAACAGCTACCGCACGACTTCAACCCGCGGCGAGCTTTTCGCCAGATTTGCGTCCTGCCTCGAGCAGGACGCCGAAACAAATAGTTGAACTTTGTGTTTCATCGCCGCGACGCAGGGGGACCGCGGTCCCAAACGAACCCTAAGTAAAGAGAATGGGTAAATTTTTTTGCTTCCATGTTGAACGCCACCTCTAAGGCGTGACACTATTTTATTTCCTCTACTCTGTTACCGACTTATCACCATAATGAGGTAACTAGAGATAGAGCTATTCTGAATTTCTGTA
>NW_018165327.1:80845-81844 GCF_001263595.1 Phalaenopsis equestris | reverse complement strand
GATATGATTATGATAGTGAGTACCTTCAAAGGCATTCAAATTTTGAGGTAGCTTATTACGAAGTTCAGGCCCAACACTACAGAGGTGAGCCTGATGTTACTTTCCCTGAGTGCCTTCAATATACTCAGTATCAACCCAATCCATCTGCTGATCAAGGAGATGAAGATATAGTTTGAGATTTTGATATTTGATAGTAGTTGATGTACTTGTAATTGTACTTTTATTTTTGTCATCTTTTATAATAGAAATGGATGTTTGTGTGTATTTAAACTTTCATTTTTATTGTTAAGTTGTACTTGGATAATTTTTAATTTTTGTTATAAAGTTAGTGTGGTAGTTAAATTTGCATGTGTAGTATAATAGATGCTGAGTAGTATTTTGTGAATGTAATGTAATGTGATTTTTATTTTTGCATTTTAATTGTAATTGTTTTGTTTAGTATTGTGGTTGTGTTAGGAAATATTGTGTTTTCTTAATGTTTTAGTTTTGTACTTATTTCAAAATTTCATTAACCAGAAATTTTTCTAATGATTTATATGTGTAGAAAACTCCTAATGTTACAGACCAGGTGAAGTAGAAATGCTGAGAAAGACTGTACTGCAAAATTTCAGAATGATGGAAATACCTAAAATACTGAGGTGTATTGAAAACAATCTCTGAAAAGAAAAGAAAAAAATATAGGATTGAAAGCAATCCAAATGAAAAAGACAAAGAAAGAAAGAAAAAAAATATGGAAGTGAGGAGAAGCTTGAGGATATGCCTAATCAAAAATTAGCTTCACTGGACCTACCTAAAGTGAAAACCTAAATACATTCCTGAACTTATATTTATGGATTAGATCTTTTACTAGTAGTGTTCCCATGAAATTCATATCCTTTGGATATTCTAAGTGCTTTAATATTGCAACATATAGTCATTCTTGAAATGAATAGAAGACTAGAACTCTTAAACTTGATGACTAGATAATCTTGTAGCTACAGAGTTAATTTAATTACTTGA
>NW_018165327.1:72668-80579 GCF_001263595.1 Phalaenopsis equestris | reverse complement strand
CATTTGAGAAAAAAGATGCAAAAAGGAGCGAATTTGGACCGAAAAGGACCAAAATGTGAAGAATTGAGCTAGGGCACCGACGGTGAGATTTTCCCGAGACTGCAAAATTAATTCACTTAGAAGGCCCGCATGCGGCACCCTCGAGTCCGCCGACGGCGAGATCGACAGTTATTTCCAACCAGGCTTTGGATGAGGATGAATTTTGGAGGGGTGCTTATGCAACTCTTGAGAAAGCTGATCCACAACTTTAAAAGAAGATTTTGCCGAAAATTGAAGAGGTCCTAGATGTTAGAAAGGTCCTGGAGAGAGGAGAGTCTCAAAATTAAAGTGTGCAAAAAAGTGTAGAGAGTCTAAATTGTGAGAAATTCTTCGAGAGATTGTAAGAGTGGAGGGAAAGTAAGAGATTTCTTCCTCCTTGCCACTTTGAAGAGGAATTATGTGTGTTGTAAAGAAAGGAAGAGATTCAGAGGAACTTCAAGGAGTTTTCTTAGAGAGAAATTAGAAATAAGTTTAATTACTTGTTGTAGTTTGTATGACTTTTCTTTTATATATAAATTCTGAGTTTTGTTGTTTTTTCCCCATGAGATCTGAGTAGTTTTCTTTGTGTTTCTCCTTGTCTTGAGATTTGTGAAATGGTGATTTGAATTCGTTGAGCAATAAAAATGTTAGATAAATTGTGATGATCTTTTCACTTCTATCTTAATTTACTTTCAATCCGATCAATTGATTTGTTAAAATATGTTGAGTTTTACAACTAAAGTGAAGATTACATCCATGATTCAGGGAGGTCAAAGCCCTTGAAAATTGGGTGCAAATAAGTAGGGAAATAAAATTATCGGGCGTAGAATTGGAAATTTTAGAGTGACAGACCAGGTGAGGGGAACGTGGGAGCTCCGATGTGAGAGCTAGTATCCTCCCAGCCTAGCTGCAGATTGAGTAAACAAGCGTAGGATTAGTCAATGTTCTTTATGCCTGGACCAAAGGGTAAAGAATAGGTATGCTCCTATTTGCATAATACAATTTAAACTGATTTGCTTTATCTATTCACTATAATTTCTTGACAAGTAGAAGGATGCTTTCTTATAGATTGAATATCACATTAAAAATCTCATTAGTATAATTAATTATTTAAGAATTATTAAAATTATATATTTATTTCAATTGCCTATTAGTGACAGATAAGCAAACTGAATTCTATTTTTGTGATTAAAGTATTACTTTTCTAAAATCTTAGTTCGTAGCTTCTAATATCACTCCCTGTGGAATCAATATCTAGGACTCCATTAGAGCCCTATATTACTTGAGCGATACGTATACTTGCGTTGATAAGTGTGACTTTACAATTATTGAATATTTTTTACATCCATATTTATCAAATCTATAACTGTTATTAAGTTTTGGTACAGTTGCTGAGGAATTCAATCTTTTAGCAGCAGTATTAATTACGTATATTTTTAAGCATATATAAAGTCGCTGTGAGCTCTCTCCCGGGTTACTTTACCCAAATGGTTTGAAGGAAGAAGACGAGTAGATATGAAGTAATTCCATGCCTTTGAAGAGGCATTAAGTGTAGAAGAATAAAAATTTACATTTTGGTTATTCCTAGTCTTCCAACCTCCAGGCCCATCTGTTAAAAATGCTATAATTTCCTCAAGTTCTCCCTTTGTAGGATCAAACTCTATATAAAAGTAGTCAGTTACATTAGATTCTCTCGAACAAACACCAAATCATCAATCTCCTCAAGTAGATTGACATAAAATTATGGAACTATAGAAATGAGGGAGTCAGAAGAAAAATAATAGAATTTCTCCCAATTCTGAGTCACAATAAGATTCTCCACAGGACTATCAGGAGGAAAAATTGCTCTCTCTTGAATTCCAAAGTTTTTGAACAAAAAAATCATCTCAATAAGTAAGGTAGGAGAAGCCCTAGGGTGCAAAATGATAAAACATAAGGAAGAAGAAGAAGTCCAGCAAAAAAATGGCGTGAATCGGTCCAAATTTTGGGTTTTAGTACATTTCAGCCAGTTCAGTGCCTTGGCGCCAATGCCTAACCACATAGATTTTGGAAATTTTTATCATTTTTAAAAGAGCACATCAAACCTAAGGTTTCTAAACCATAATATGTAAGATTCAACAACCATTTTGATAGTAATTTGTTTCTTCATCTTTCTAATATTCATGTGCACATCCACCCGATGATTAAATTCAATTGATTTCAATTATTCCAGTACACTAACACCAGATATTGACAACACAAATATGGCACTATTTCATTATCATAAGTATAAGTTCAATACAATCAGACATAACATTGATTTGAAATGAACAATTATGCAAATACATGCATAATATCAATTTGCAGTCCTAGTGTCACTTATAGTTTAAAGTCGGCACACAACACATAAACACAAAAAAAGCATTAGATTTCACACAATCTTTCAAGCACAATTAATTAAGAACGTTATTGTCATCCACCTTTTCCCCCATCATAATTTGATGATCGAATAAATGTTAAAAATGAGTACAAGGAAAATCTTCCACAACTTTCTCTCCAATCCACTGGTTATCTTGATACAACCTTACCTGATACTCTTGGAAGCATGTCATGTGATTGTACAGTTATCTAAATTGTCATTCCAGATGTTCGTATTGGTAATACATCTTTCTTAACTTGGAATACAGATTCACCAACTCCTTCTCAATCTTCAAAAGTTTCTCTATCACTCCTTTTAGGCTCAGCGCAAGGAATCTGTTAAAGTAAGTTTGGGCTTCCTTATGCATCAGCTTCTTTTTGTCCCACTCTTTTACTCTCCATAAATCTTAAGGAAATTATCTTAAGGCAGGTTTGATTCTTTCACTCATTTCCTCCTTTAGAACACTTAGAATTATGAAGAAGATTTCCTCATTTACGTCCACAGTCATTTTAATAAAGAAGGAGGGGAAAAAGATGAAATTTGGCGGTTTTCGGCAGTTACTAAAACTATTCCGCCTAGGCTCCAGATTGGAATCATAGGTGCCAGACTCACAGTAAAAAAGGAGCTTAAGTGCCAGGTTCAACGCCTAAGTGCCAATACCCAAAAATGCCAAAGTCCAATTTGCTCATCTCAACCTTGTTTTAATCATCTAATAAGTTTTTTGTGCCTCCTTACATGTAGGACTCATTATAAACTCAACATAATAACAATCAACAAACAAATAAATCCACACTATTAACTACAATTTGTCTCCCGCAAAGTGCTTGGTTTAACGTTCTCAGCCCGATGTTTCCAATGTTTTACTCTAGTTGACCCAATATTAGGATCTCTTCATCAAAAGGTTTGTTTCCACTAATGTAAGGTTTTAGTCGATGTTTTTTTACCTTAATTATTTGTTTAGTTTTCAGATCCTTAATATCTACACAATATAAGGATAGACTTTCATTATAATAAATGGCCCTGACCATCTGGACTTGTGTTTTTTTGCGAAAAAATTTCAATCTTGTATTATATAGTAAAACCTCTTTTCTAGGATCAAAATCTTTTCTCAAAATCATACAATCATGCCAATTCATCTTTTTTGTATAAATCTTTTCTCAAAACCCAAGTTCAAGCCAAACCCCAAGTTTTAAACCCAAGCCTAAAACCCACTTGGAACCACTTGGTTCAACCCATCTTGGACTAACACAACAGACATTTAGACCTTAAGAACCACCCTAGAACCTCCTAGCCTAGCTTTGAAGTTCCATGGGCCAAGGGTCCCATGATTTAGGGATTCCTTCCCAATATTGGTCAAGTGACTTAAGCATGAGCTTGATTAATTAAACCCCCATCCTAATCACCATTAAACCTTCCCCTTAGTTCCCTGAGCCACCAAGCTAATTCTCCACCCCTCACTGGCCAGCCTAGTGGCCAGAAAACACAAACCTAAGAGAGCCTTCCCCTTAGTTTAAACCCAATTAAACCAATAATATATGGCTAACTATGATTGGCCATTAGCGTCGTTCAACCCTCTACCTAAGCTCGTTTCTATACTCCCTAGCTTGGTCAATTAATCCTTAGCTTCCCCTCTATTTAAACTACCCCCTTCACAGCCAAGAGGAGAGTGCTACTATTTGCTTGGGGAGAGCCCTCTAAATTGCTCACATATCTTCCTCCAGCCTTCCTAAGTTCAATCCCACCATTTTAGCCCATTGAAATCCACTATCCAAGCTCAATTTAACCCTTTAGAACCAGGGTCATTATCTATCATTACATAAACCTTCATCAAACTCCAAATTAAACCACCCTAAAGCTTCTTCAAACCAAACGAGGAAGTTCTCCATCACAACCACCCTCTGCTGAGCCCTCTAACCCACCTCTAGACCAAGGCAGCACCACCCTTTGATCAAAATCATACTTACAGCTTATATCAAAGTTAGGTGACACTTTTAGGAGGTTTATTGGACTCTACTAAAGCTTCCACGAACACCGAATCGAAGCCTCACCTCTTGGGGTTAGGTATAATGCAAAAACCCTAAAAATTCTTTCAGTTTCATCAATTATGGAAAGAAGGTTTATTTCATATGAATCTAGCCATATGGATGTGTTTGTCTCAATTAGATGAAGCTATAGAAAAAAACCCCATGTGATTTGGTTGAGTATCAAGGGAGATCTTAACATTTTAGTGTGGACGCTTCTCGGTTTAAAATAGATGGGGACAATGAACGGATGTCATCCATTTATGTGTCTATCAATCTAATGACAGAGGAGGAGTCAGACAAGGAAACATTTCATAAAGCACGGGCCTCGTAGCAGTTAACACGAAAGGCAGTGTTAAATGGGAGCACTCCCACATGTGCTTAAAGAGCCGTCGAGGATGAGTCAGATGTTGCGTGGATAAGTAGATAATTAAGATATTTTTTATTTAATTAAATTCACAAACTTCAAAAATTCATAACTTGTTGTAGAAAAATCAAAAACTTCAAAAATTCATAACTTATTGTAGAAAAATCATAAAAATAAAACAAAAATACCTTCTTGCTAAGTGAATAGCGGAGAATAATGTGGAAAAAAGTTGTTTGACATGTCTCTGATTTTAATTAATTAATTACTCACTGAACTATTTTAATTTTAATTAAGTAAATAGTGGACATCATGGCTTTAAACTTTAGGGATTTGTTTCTCATGATAGTTGAGGTGTCCTCTAATTTTTTGAAGGTCAGAGGACACCTCTAGTTTTGAAACCCTGATTTTGAAGCCTAGTTGTCTATTTCTATTTAAAATAATTATATAAATTAAAATATAAGCCAAAAAAATATGGGATTTATTTTAGTAGGCTCCCTGTGGTAAGAGGACTATAGGTAAAATATAAATAAAATTTTTAAATATTTATGTACATTACTATAGCTAATTAAATCATTTTAGCTCACAAAAATTAAAAATATATAATATAATTCAAAAATTATATAAAATGATTTCACACTGTAAATAATGATTAATTTAACTTACTGTAAAAATTTGAAGCCCACTTAAATTGGTTTGATCATTAAAATTTATTTTTCAAATAAAATGGCATTTTTACATTAAAATAATTATAATAAATATAATATCGTTAGGAAAATTATGAAAAGTAGTTTTCTAAGTTCCTTGTGATCAGGAGCATCTAGGAAAAAAACTTATTTTAAAATAAATAGTTCATTTTTGAGCTACTTTTTAAATTAAAAAAATTAAAAATAATTAAAAATTGCAAAAAATATGAAAATGCCCAAAAATCTTTCTAATTGTTTCCTCATCACCTAAGACCCTTTAAAATACTTTCCCTAATTTTTCTAATTTAGTTATGTATTTTTAAATGCTAAAAAAGGAATTTTCTTTAATTTCCCATTAAAAGAATTATAATAAATAAAATAAAACTCAAAAAAATGAAAAGCTTATTCTTTTAAGTTCTCTAGAATTAGAGAGATTTAATAAAAGTATAAAAATTAATTTTTTAAGTTAAATTACGTTTTATATTTAATTAATCTCTAAAATCAATAAATAATTATAATAATTAAAATATAACTTTAAAAAATCATGAAATTTTGTCTAAGGGGTCCTCTAGCCTAAGTGGACCTCTAATAATTTTCCCATAAATAGAAACTTTATGTTTATTAATTAAATAAGTTAACCTTGGAAATTCTATTTTTTGGCTAAAATAATTATATAAATTAAATAGAAACTAGAAAAATCAATCTTTCTCCTCTGATAGTTTAATTGGCCCACTGATGGGTTACCATAAAAATTCCAAAGTCATTTGAGTTGTATTTAATGAGTTATGAAGGAGGAGGTCCTAGGGACAAAGTGGTAGTTTTGAGATTCTTGATACCTTAATCAAACTTTAGGTTAATCAAAGAGTAAATGAGTAATTTTGATCATAATGAACACTTTTGGATGTTTGAAACATAAGTGTTTAAGAGGTAGAAACCAATTTGTCATAATTTTCATGATAAGGGTAAAATTGTAATTTTATCAATTGTTATGACTCGGAGGTTAATTCAATTGGATGCTCCTAAGGTAGTGGGCTTAAGCTAGGAAGATAATAATTCACTTATTTGAAGCCCCTAGTTGGTGATTAGATGATAAGCATTATTTAATGAGGATTGAATTTCACTCCATTTAATATTTTGATTATTACAAATCTATCCCGAAGATTAAATTAATGGGCTTAGTAGTGAGTTAGGCCTGATACTTAAACTTGTTTAATGAGATTTAAGAAAGAGGAACATGATTAATTCTTGAATACCCTTAAACATTACAAGACCAACTTCAGTGGTGGGTGCAATATTCTTAATGACTTGAGTTTTCCCAAGGGGCATCCACTTATATAATTCTTAATTAAAATATCAAGTGACTGTCTGAGTACTCCACTCTTGGAAGAGTTGATACTTGAAGATTATTTGAGCACTGGGTAAATATAAATCATTATTAAATCTAATTTCAATATTAGATGATTAATTAAACAATGTAATAAGTTCAAATGAACTTGAAACATTTCAAAAGGTTCTAAAAGTTGTAGGGTTATGCACTAAACACGTTTATGATCTTTTGGATATTTTGACGAACAATTGAACTTATTAATCTTGGCTCAAGAAAATCATCCATTAAATCATCCATTAAAACTTTTAAGGACACTTTTAAGGACCAACCAAGTTATGCCTCGGGACCCGTTAATTCACCTAAATCAATAAAAATACCCTACACTACTTATCCTTTATTAATTGACCCTTGTGAGCAACTGAGATATTTGTTTTTTTCCACATATTGATCATCGGACTTGTGTAAGTCTAAGGTCTAGGTTGTTAGGGCAATGACGATAACACTAATGTGTGCTAAACGGACTTGTGTAAGTCTAAGGTCTAGGTTGTTAGGGAAATGACGATAACACTAATGTGTGCTAAAACGAGGGATACAATGTAGGATTTTAGATTATTATCTAGAATATTATCTCATACCTTAAGGATCTTTAACAAAAGAGGAAGATAAGGACCGATGGTACTATTTGACAACTCTTCTATCTCATACCTTAAGGATCTTTAACAAAAGGAGAAGATAAGGACCGATGGTACTATTTGACAACTCTTGAGAAGATGATTGTGCCTGATATGAGAAGATGATTGCGCCTGATACTCTTAGGTTGTTTGTAGTCCTAGCTTGATTAAATTAATTAACCTGTAGACTACATCATTCTACAAATTGTTTTAAAACAAAAATCTCTTTTGCGTGATAAAAATAAATTTTATAAGAATTAAAGTTAGATTTTAAAAAATAGAAATTTATAAAGTTCCACGCTTAATCACTTGGATCAAGGTTAGGACTGCCCTCCATAGGTTATCGGGTGGTAGCTTTTACTTAAAGTCGGGGAGCACACACTCCAGCTCCGAGCCCCCACTTTTACCAATGTTTTACACCCAGTC